>NC_026007.2:34679841-34790020 GCF_000442705.2 Elaeis guineensis
CATGACATGTACATGACCAGATGTGGCATACTCACTCGGGTGTGAGTAGATAACCAATCTGATCCAGGAAGAATCACTGGAAGGTTGTTAAAACCATCCTAAAGTATTTAAGAAATACTAAGGACCAATGGCATGTTTATGGTGAATTGGACTTGAGACTTATAGGGTTTACAGACTCTAGTTTCCAGTCTGATCACGATGACAGTAAAAGTGTGTCAGGATTTATTTTTACCCTTAATGATAGGGCTATCTGCTGGAAAAGTTCCAAGCAGCACACAGTGGCTGATTCAGTTGCGAGGTGGAGTATGTCGCTGCATCAGATGCTGCCAAAGAAGCGATGTGGCTGAGAAAATTCATCACGAGCTCGGAGTAGCACCCTCCCTTGTTGGTCCAGTTCTGCTCTACTGTGACAGCTCTGGAGCCATTGCTCAAGTGAAGGAACCAAAGGCACACCTGCGGATGAAGTATATTCTGCGTCGCTACCATCTCATCCGAGAAAATGGATCGAGGTGACGTCGATCTTCAGAAGATCGACGGAAAGGAGAACCTGGCTGACCTATTCACTAAAGCCATTACGGTGAAGGAGTTCGACAACTACAAGTCGAAGATGGGTATTAGATACTGCACCGATTGGCTTTAGGACAAGGGAGATTTGGGAATAGTGTCCTAAAAGCCAATCCTCAGCCTGTTGACAGTTGTACTCATTTTTATATTTGTACATGAATTATGAATTAATAAAAATTATTTTAATATTTTTCATCACAAAATATTTCATCTTCTAATGAACTCCTATATTGTGGTGAAGTCCTTAGGACTATTTAGACTCGACAAAAGAGGATTTATCGTTTAGTCCTTAAATCTGTTTGCAATCAAATGATACGTTGTTACCAAGGATGACAATGTTATCAAGCATAGGTCGTTGTGTGCCATATAGGTTGGTTGTCCTCTTGATCAATGAGTATGGAGACACTGGTATGGCATACAGGTGAGAATGTAAGGGTACATCTGCACTGAATGTGACCGACTCTGAAGCTATTTCTGCTGTCAAGATTTGTTTCGATAGAATATGGGTATAAATATCCCTCCGACCTGAGACCGCCACGGTGACTTGCAAGCAACTCATTGCACTTAGGCGCTGGACTACCTGAATTTTTAATTCAGTGACAGAAGGCTGCTGGGTGTAGTCAAGTACTTGACTTGTCGGTGCGTGTGTCAAGATGGAATTGACCACTCCAGTTTCGCAAAACCTTGGCCAGGGTAGTCCTTGTGAGGAGTCACAGGACTGTTTGAGTTGAGCACAATTCGGATGATCTAATCAGGGTTGACAGTTTAACCCTGAGTCATCCTAAACACAGGGGTCAAAAGGATGAATTATACAATAACCATATTGTTGTAGGTTCTGAGTGTTGCGATTGCGACTATTCGACCTATCCGAACGTTGGGTACCATTGCTAGATGGTCACTTCGATTAGTACAGGAATTGGTTCCTGTGCTACCGACTTAGGTTCGAACCTGTGGGGTCACACACATTAAGCGTTCCTATCTGATCTGATGGTTGATGTACAATCCTACATATTTCAGACTCAGTGATCGAGAATTCGGATTCTTTGATCATGAGTTCCACACATTATGGGTACTGGGGTCAAGAGTCCCACTGGTGGGACTTTTCGATCAGGGTTACATATCGATGAATTCTGATGCCTGATTGTCCATCAGATTTGGACTCAGTATTTATGAGAGGTTTAATTAGTGATTTGATCGCTAATTAACTCAATTTGATTGAGTAATTATTTTTGGATCAAGTCCAATTGAATTGGATTTAGTTGGGTTTGATCCGATTAGGTTAAGAGTTGACCTAATCGTCGAGATGGTTTGGCTCCTGATTTGATCAGGGGTTGGACTTAGTCAATTCTTGATTTGATTAAAATTTTATTGAGCCTAATTAAGCCTAATTAAGTTGGGTTTAAATTAGTCTAATTGGACCTAACTTATTTGGTTCAATTAGGTTGGTTTAAATAATTAAACCACCTTGACCCAATCTCCATGCGCCACCTCACTTCCATTGCACCCATTTGAATTCATGAGAAGGAACTTCTCATGAATTTTTTTCTCATGCCAAGCCCTCTCCATGCCCCACTTTAATGTGCCAAATGAATGGATAAGGATGATTGGTTGGCCATTCAAATTCAAAATAAAGTTTGAATTTGAATGGGCAATCAATCTTTGCACCTTATCCCTTTTTTTATGCCTTATTTATTACATGAGAAAAGGTTTCTCATGAAATCACTCCATGCACAATTTAAGCCACACCTCATGCCTTTAGTGGATAAGGGATGAGTTGGTGTCCATTTGAATCTAAAATTTGATTTGAATTCAAATATGCAATTACTCATCTTTATCCTTTCTTTTGGATAAGACGTTTGACGTTGTTATAAAAGGAGGAGAAGAGTGGGGCGTGCAAGAAGAAGATTTTTGGAGAAAAATTCTAAGGCGTGAGAAGTCTTATGCATGAGAAGAAATTTCATATCCTTCCAAGAGAAAAAGAAAGAAAAGAAAGAAAAGTGGGTGCAAGGTTTCCAGTGAGTTCCCTAGAGTTTTAGCCTGGGATTCGAGAAGTGAGATCGTGAGCTACGAATGTCGTGAGCCCACAAAATCTTAGGGAGATCTTCAACATCCTCTCAAGCACATCCGTTGATGATCTGGAGCATCCGAAGAATCGACAGATATCGATCGAATGAGTTCGATCAGTATCGATTGTCAAAAGGGCTCTACAACGAGCTAGCACTCGTGAGGAGTCGATCAGATCGGGAGCTTCATATGGATGATCCACAGAGGCCAGACACGCTGTGTGGCTACATCACGATGATCAGACTCTCCCGACGGTGATCAGATTACGGCGATCTACTACCCGCATAAAAGTATTGTGTTGTGAACACATTACTGTAAAATGTTTACTGTTAGAATTTGAATTTCAAATTTAAATGAATGCATGCTAAATATCATATTTAGATCCTAGTGTAGGGTAAATTTATATTAATTAATTAGATTAATTAATATTTTTCTACTGTAAAATCATAATTTTGAAAAAGTTTTAAAATTATCATTTTACCCCTGCACTGAATTTTTCCCACAAGTGCTCCATCTGAATATCAAATTCTCTCGATGCACCTGCAAGTGGCAAAATAGAATAGGATGTTAGTTGTCCAGCACTGTCTTATTAGACCTCCTGCTGCTCCACCATGCCATCTCACCTTTAAAGAACTGAATTTCAATCAAAGATAACATCTTTACTGATGACAACCTTCTTCTCCAAGGGATCCCATAGTCAGTATCCCTTAACTCCTCACGGATATCCCAAGAACACCATCTTCTTTGATTTGGCATCCAGTTTGCTCCGCTCACCAGCACCGATGTGCACAAATGTCGTGCACCCAAACACCTTTAGATGGCTCAATCCAATCTTCCTTTCAAACCATTTTTCCTCTAGAATACCACCATCTAACTTAGTGTGAGATGATCAATTCACCAAATAATAGGCTGCATCCACTGTATCAACCCAGAATACCTTAGGAAGCCCTGTCGGCAGCCTCATGCACCATGCCTTTTCCATAAGGGTTCTGTTCATCTTCTCGACCATCCCATTTTGCTGAAAAGTCTCTCTCACTGAGAAGTACTTTTTGATGCCACACTCCTCAGAAAAAATTTGAAACTCCTTGCTGGTGTACACCCCACCATTGTCAGACCACAAACACTTCAAGCTCCGACCTGTCTCTTTCTCCACCTCAGCTTTTCATACCTTGAATTTGGTGAAGACTTCTAATTTCTCCTTCATGAAGTAGACCCATACCTTCTTCAAAAAATTATTTATGAAGGTCAAGAAGTATCTCCCCCTATTTCTAACTGAAATTGGGGTCGGTCCCCACACATCAATGTGAACTAGTTTCAGTGGGGCTGCACTGCGGGTTGAACTGCTGGCAAACTGTACTTTTCTCTGCTTTTTCATCTGTCATAGCTCACATACCTCTGAGATATCTCCATCTAGATCTAGAATCAACCATGCTTGCTTAGCTCCTTCATCCCACGATCTCTCATGTGGCCTAGGTGATAGTGCCACAACCAGTGAGTCCCCTGCTGGTCTTGCGCTGCTGCTGCTGCATCAAATTTCTCAGTCACCACAAATCCTTCCATCCTATAGAGGTTGTTCTCCATCCTCTTACCTCTCATTATTATCATGGCTCCATTTGAGATGTTCAACATCCCACTCCTGGCATGACTGCTGAAGCTGTAGCCGACCCGCTCCAAGTAACCATGTGACATGAGATTCTTCTTCAGATCAAGGATGTGCTTCACATTAGTGAGCGTCTGCACTATTCCATCAAACATCCTCATCCGAATGCTCCCAATACCAGCAACTCGACACGGGTGATCATCTCCAAGTGTCACGCTCCCTTCATCCGTCTTAGTGTATGTAGCGAACCAAGATCGGTTTGGAGTGTAGTGATGCGAACAGGCTAAATCCAAGATCCATACATCTATGTTTTGTCAATGACCATTTGATACTACCAAGAGATCATCCTCCACTTCACTATCAGCCACCATACTCAGCACATCAAATCCTCCCTCATCTCCCTTTTTGTTCTTTCACTATGGGCAATCTCGTTTGAAGTGTCCGATCTCGTTGCACTTGTAACACCTAGCTTCCTTCCTGCTCCTGCTCTTCCAGGACTTTGACCGTCTCCTTGACTTGCCTCTTTTTCTTCCTCTTTCTGATCTCTCCTCCATGACCAAGCCCTCCTGGGGAGCACCTATTGAGAAATATATCCCAAAAGCCAATCATCAACCTGTTGACGGTTGAGCAATCTTGTATTGTAATTGATTTGTTAATAAATAAAATATATTTTTGATATTTTCATCATAAGTTTTTATTTTCATCAAATCCATCTGATGGATTATCCTGACCAAGATTTTGCTAAATTAAAATACAGCGACTCATTCTTCTCCAACTCTTGGAGTAGTCAAAATTATATTTTATTTATTAACAAATCAATTACAATACAAGGTTGCTCAACCGTCAACAGATTGATGATTAACTTTTGAGATATATTTCCCAATACTAAGATGGTCTCAGGTTAACTATCAATCGAGATTGCTTCATTCGTATTGTGTTTCAATCTTTCAAATTCATCTCATGGATTATCCTGGTAAAGGCTTTACTAAATTGAAATACAGCGATACATCAACTCCAATAATTCAGAGGGATCAATCCCATCTTGATCCACACAGACTTTGCAAGTACTTGACTGTACCCAATAGCCTTCCGTCACTACATTAGAAATTCAGGTAGTCCGAGATCAAAGAACAGTGAGTTGCTTGCAAGTCACTATGGTGATCTCAGATCTGAAGGACACTTATACTCTGTGTTTTGTGAGCAGCTCTTGACAGTAAAATACTCAGCAGGTGAGTCACTTGTTCAGTGATGATATACCTCTACATCTCACATGTATGCCATACCAGTGTTACCACACTCTTTGGTTAAGAGAACAACCAACCCATATGGCACACAACAACCTCCACTCGATAAACGTCATTGTCCCGTAATGACATATCATTTGGTCGCGAACATATTTGAGAACTATACGATAAATCCTCTCTTTATCATACACTAGCATAGTTCTAGGGACTTCATCTCAGTATAAGAGTTCAAGAAAGATGTCATTTTATGATGAAACATGTCAGAATAACTATTATTCAATTGATCAATACAAAGATGAACTCAATCATCACACGATTGGTTTTAGGACATAATTTTCAACAACTCCCACTTGGACTAAAGCCAATCGGGATAGTATCTTATACCCATCTTTCATTTGAAGTTATCAAACTCTTTGATCTTGAGAGCTTTAGTGAAGGGGTCAGCTAGGTTCTCCTTTCCATCGATCTTCTAAAGCTCGACGTCACCTCGGTTCACGATCTCTCACACCAGGTGATAGCGGTGTAGAACATTATAGCATCCGATGCAGCAATGTATTCCACTTCGCAAATAGAATCAGTCAGAGTATGTTGCTTGGAACTCTTCCAGCAAACAACTTCTCCATTCAGAGTAAATGCGTAGTCCGACATGCTTCTGCTGTCATAACAATCTGATTGAAAATTAAAATCAGTATATCTTATAAATTTTCAATCAGAGTCTCTAAAGATAAGTCATTGGTCTTTAGTATTTATCAAATACTTAAAAAATACTTTCGCAATCTTTCAATGCTTCTCATCCAGATCTGACTGGTACCTACTCACTATCCCTAGTGAAGAGGCCACATCCAACCTCTTACATGTCATAGCATACATGATAGATCTCACTACCGAAGCATATGGTATTCTACTAATGCGCTCTCTCTCCTCAGGAGTTGTCGGACAATCCTTCTTGAAAAAAGTAATTCCATGGCCTATCGGAAGATAGTCTTTCCTGAAATTATCCATGTTGAACAGTTTCAACAAGGCATCAATGTACGTAGATTGAGACAATCCAAGCAACCTTCTAGATCTATCCCTATAGATCTTCATCTCTAGGATGTAGGATGCTTCTTCCAACTCCTTCATGGAGAACTATGATGATAACTTTAGCTTCACACTCTGCAAAGTCGGGATGTTATTTTTTAGTAACAGTATGTCATCCACATACAGCACAAGAAAAATGATCACAGAATCGGAAGTCCACATGTAGACGCAAGGCTCTTCTCCATTCCTAACAAAGCCATACATTTTAATCACCTTATCAAAATGCATGTTCCAACTCCTCGATGCCTGCTTAAGTCCATAAATAGATTTTTTTAGCTTATACACTTTCGACTCATCTGTGAATGTGAACCCTTCAAGTTGTATCATATACACCTCTTCTTCCAGTTCTCCAATAAGAAAAGTAGTTTTGACATCCATCTGCCAGATCTCATAATCTAAGTGTGCAGCGATAGCAAGCATAGTTTGAATGGACTTGAGCATTGCCATAGGAGAGAATATCTCATCATAGTTAATACCATAATGTTGACGGTAACCCTTGGCAACTAAACAGGCTTTATAGGTCTCTACCTTCCCATCCGCTCCTCTTTTCTTCTTGAAAATTTATTTACACCCTATGAATTTTATACCTTCAGATGGATCAACTAGTGTCCATACACTATTGATCTCTATTGACTCCATCTCGGACTTCATGGCCTCAAGCCATTTTTGAGAGTCAGGCCTTTGCATGACCTCCATATAGGTGATTGGATCTCATCATTCTCATCAAGTTTAATGAGATCACTGTCTCGAACCAAAAAATCATAGTATCTGTCCGACTGATGTGGTACTCTACCAGATCTCCTTAATGGTGCCTCTATCGATTTCAGATTCGATTCACCAATTGAATCCAATTCTGTATGTGTCGGTCCTTCCACCTCATGAACTTCATCAAGTTTAATTTTACAGGAATTAACTCCTTCACCAAGGAACTTCTTTTCCAAAAAGACTGCCCGACTGCTAATAAACACTTTTTGCTCTGCAGTGAGGTAGAAGTAGTACCATTTAGTTTTCTTTGGATACCCTACAAACAAACATCTATCGATCTTTGGTCCAAGCTTATCTATCTTTAAATACTTGACATAAGCTAGATATCCCCAGACCCTAAGGTGTGAGAGCACTGGCTTACATCCAGTCCATATCTCATGTGGAGTTTTATCGACAGACTTGCTGGACATCTTATTCAAAATATAGCAGGCAGTCTCTAGAGCATATCCCCAAAAAGTGATTGGTAGACTGAAAAAGCCCATCATGGACTGGACCATATCTAACAAAGTTCGATTCCTCCTCTCGGATACACCATTATGCTGTGGTGTTCTAGGAGGGGTCCTGTTGCTCCTAGATTGATTTTGATGATCACAAAGCAGATTGAAGGGATACAAATAATTTTAAAATGAAAAAGTCCTTATGCTCTTCAAGGGCAAAATCATAATTTCACTAAAATTCTGATTTGATAGTATCATTTGGTAGAACAAATGATTTGAAATCTATTGGTAAAAATTTCATTGTGTTTGGACTTATATTTTTGAAGTTATGAAGGTTTGAAGTGCATGAGTCGACTCATGAGTCAACTCATGGCACTGTGAGCTGATTGGCACGCAAAAATTCTCCTTGGCATGCTAGTTTTCTAGCTTGGCACGACCTGTGAGTCGACTCATGAGTCGACCCACAAGGCATGAGTCGACTCATGAGTCGACCCCTGCTAATTTGAGCCAAGAATTTCCAGAAACGCATTCTCTGGTTTTTGCAACAGAGGTCGACTCATGAGTCGACCCCTGAAGCATGAGTCGACTCATGAGTCGACCCCTGCGACGGGAATTGTCAGCAACGGCTATTTTTTTACCCATTTTAATTGCCATTTATGCTTCCTAAAAATCCTCTAACAGCTCTTTATCTACCTAAATTGTTTTCTCTTGCTTCTAATGCTATAAAATGCTTTAAATGGTGAAAGAAATTGCAGATTAAATAGCGGATCAAACGTGAAATCAAAATAGTAGAGAAAGAGAGAAGAACAGAAGAGAGGATCCAAAATTTGCAAGAAAAAGCCTGAGATCAACGAAAAATCTAAAGAGAAAAAGAGAGAGGATCCACAATATAGCAGAGAGATTGTTAAAGAGAAAAGCAAGATCTTTCAAGGAGAGAATTCTTCACGCCTATTGTTTCAACCTTGAGCTAGAGATTGTTCAAAGCTTTCAAGAGATCTTCAATCAACAATCAACCTCTTCTCAAGCATTCAAGCGTTCATCCACTTTGAGAAAATTTGAAAAAGGGGTTCTTCATTTGAGTAAAGCTTTTATTGTTATATTTGCTCATTTAAGGAGCTGTTATTGTATTAATCTGTGCTCTAAATTTTCTAACTCTTTGTGAGTTTTTGTTCTTGTGTTTGGAGGATTTTCAAAACAAGGAAAGGTTGATCCGAACCTGAAATCGGAGTGTTTTGGGTTTACTTGTACCCGAGAAACAAGTGATCTAGCTTGGGATAGCTAGTATCGAAGTTTCCGACGTCTTGTATTCTAGCTTGGGATAGCTAGTGTCGGAGTTTCCGACGTTTTGTATTCAGGTTGAATACAAAGGATAGTGGATTAAAATTCCCAAGTGGGATCTTGGGGAGTGGATGTAGGTGCAAGGTTAGCACCGAACCACTATAAATCCTTGTGTTTGTGGTGTGCTTTATCGCTTTATCTTATTTCTTTATTATATCCTTGCAATACTGCTTTAGGTAATTAATATTGATTTAAAGCCATTGTTTTGTTCTTCATAAGTTATCTGTTGGGCTTAAAATTTTTAGAAACCCAATTCACCCCCCCCCCTCTTGGGTTGCATAGCTGGGCTACAAGTGGTATCAGAGCCGGTGCTCTAGCCCTTCTTTGATCTAACAATCAAAGAGCCAAAGATCTATGGCAACCCATGTTGGAACTTCTCTAGCCGAGGGGCAATCAACAAACCGACCTCCACTTTTCAATGGGTCTAATTACACCTATTGGAAAGCTCGGATGAAGATTTTCATACAAGCACTCGACTATGATATGTGGAGTATCATAGTGAATGATCCTCACACACCCACCAAGATTATAGATGGTGAGGAGTCAACCAAACCCGAGAAAGAATGGGATGAGGTTGACAAGAAATTGGCACAATTAAATGCCAAAGCCATGAATGTTCTTTATTGTGCACTAGATGCTAGTGAATTTAATCGCATTTCTACTTGTACATCTGCTAAAGAAATATGGAATAGGTTAGAAGTCACCCATGAGGGAACAAATCAAGTAAAAGAGTCTAAAATAAACATGCTTGTACATAAATATGAATTGTTCAAAATAGAGCATGATGAGTCCATAACTGCTATGTTTACTCATTTTACTGATATAATCAATGGTTTAAAGAGTCTTGGCAAATCTTATACTAATAGTGAACTTGTAAGAAAGATTCTCAGGTCACTGCCAAGAACTTGGGAAGCCAAGGTGACTGCCATCCAAGAAGCAAAGGACTTGAACACTCTACCTCTAGAAGAGCTTCTTGGATCCTTGATGACTCATGAACTTAGCATGAAGCAACATCAAGAGGATGAAATCAAAAAGAAAAGAACCATTGCCCTCAAATCCACAACTTCGCCTGATTATGAAACGGATGACTCTGAAGATGAAGATCAGGATGAAGAGATGGCTCTCATCACCCGAAAATTTAAGAAGTTTCTAAGAAAAAGGAAACAGGGGATGAGAAAGAAATTCACAAAAGGGGATCAAAGCAAAGAAAAGGAGAAAGATCAAACCCCTATATGCTACGAGTGCAAGAAGCCAGGACATTTCAGATCCGAATGTCCACAATTGAAGAAAGGTCCAAAGAAGTTCAAAAAGAAGGCAATGATGGCGACCTGGAGTGCGAGTGATGACTCAAGCTCCGACGAGGAAACCTCAACAGAACAAGCCAATCTGTGCCTGATGGCACATGAAAATGAGGTAACTTCTGAATCCACTAGTGAATTTACTTTTCAAGAATTGCATGAAGCATTCTATGATTCAATTGATGAATTAAAGAAACTAGGGAAGAAAAACAAAGAGCTGAAATTGGAAAATCAGTCCTTAGTGAAACAAGCTGAAAATCTTTCAATTGAAAAATTCACCTTGATTCAAGAAAATCAAAACTTAAAGGATGAAATGAACAAGCTGAAATCTATAGTAGATAAGTTCACCTTAAGTTCAAACAAGCTAAATATGATCCTTGATAATCAGAAAGCTATATATTGATAAAGCTGGACTTGGTTATAAACCCCTGAAGAAACAAAAATTTCTGAAGGATATTTATGTAAATTATTCAAGGAACAAGTCTACAAATATTACTTATTTTAAATGTGGAAGAATAGGACATAAATCATATACATGTCTTATTAACAAATATGCAAACACAAAGAAAATATGGGTTCCAAAAGGAACCATTCTGACTAACCTGAAAGGACCCAAGAAAGCTTGGGTACCTAAGACAGAAACTTTATCTTTGCTTGCAGGTGTGTCTAGCATCCCAAGAAGGAAATAGGAAATGGTATCTTGACAGCGGATGCTCGAGACACATGACTGGTGATGAATCATAATTCATCACGCTTGATGCTAAGGATGGAGGGATGGTCACCTTTGGAGATAATGGCAAAGGAAAGATCATCAGGATAGGTAACATTGGTATCACTCCCTCCAAATACATTGAGAATGTTTTATTAGTTAAAGGTTTAAAGCATAACTTACTTAGCATTAGTCAATTCTGTGATAAAGGGTATAAAGTAAGTTTTGAATCATCTGTTTGCATTGTGACGAGTCCTATTAACGATGGCATTAAATTTATAGGACATAGGCATGGCAATGTCTATATGGTAGACTTGAATGATTTAACTAAATTAGACATGCAATGCCTAGTTTCCTTAAGTGCTAAAATAAATGAGACTAGTTGGCTGTGGCATCGTAGACTTGCACATATTAGCATGCATTCTCTTTCAAAATTAATTAAAAAGGATTTAGTTTTCGGTTTGCCAAAACTGAATTTTGAAAAGGATAGAATTTGTGATGCATGCCAATTAGGCAAACAAACTAGAGTTTCATTTAAATCCAAAAATACTATTTCAACTTCTACACCTTTAGAGCTCTTACATATGGATTTATTTGGACCAACTAGAACCACTAGTCTAGGAGGAAAACGATATGGATTTGTAATAATTGATGATTACTCTCGTTTTACTTGGGTTTTCTTTTTAGCTCACAAAAATGAAACTTTTCAAATTTTCACTAAATTTCATCGAAAAGTCACTAATGAAAAAGGGTTTTCAATTCAAAATATTAGAAGTGATCATGGAACAGAATTTGAAAATCAAGACTTTGAAAATTTTTGTGATGAAAATGGAATTGGCCATAACTTCTCTGCTCCTAGGACACCTCAACAAAATGGGGTAGTTGAAAGGAAAAATAGAACCTTAGAAGAAATGGCCCGTACCATGCTTTGTGAAAGCAACCTTCCAAGATATTTTTGGGCGGAAGCTATTAACACAGCATGTTACATTTTAAATCATGCTTTAATTAGACAATTTTTAAAGAAAACCCCCTATGAACTTTGGAAAGGAAGAAAACCAAATATTGCATATTTTCATGTTTTTGGTTGCCGATGTTTTGTATTAAATAATGGCAAAGAAAAATTTGGTAAATTTGATGCAAAATCAGATGAAGCAATCCTTCTAGGTTACTCCTCCACTAGTAAAGCATTTAGAGTGTTCAACAAAAGAACTTTAGTAGTTGAGGAGTCCATACATGTTGTCTTTTATGAATCTAACGATCTTTCTTCAAGGAAGAATGAGGGTGTTGATGATGCAGATCCACTAATAGAAGGTATGAAGGAGATCACTTTGAAAGACTCAGCAACTCCAGAAGACAAGGATCAAGAAGTCAAACAAAATGAGAAAGGTGAAGAAATTCAAGAACAACCTCAAGGTACAAATGACTTATCCAAGGAATGGAGGTATGTTCACAACCACCCTAAGGAGTTAATAATTGGTGATCCTATGCATGGGGTAAAAACACGTTCTTCACTTAGAGATGTACTTAATCATTGTGCTTTTGTATCTCAACTTGAACCTAAAACTTTTGAAGAGGCTGAAAATGATCATAACTGGATTAATGCTATGCAAGAGGAACTTAATCAATTTGAAAGAAATAATGTTTGGACCTTAGTATCAAGACCTAAAGATTATTCAATAATTGGAACAAAATGGGTCTTTAGAAACAAGTTAGATGAGCATGGAAATGTAATTAGAAATAAAGTAAGACTGGTTGCTAAGAGATATAATCAAGAAGAAGGAATTGATTTTGATGAAACCTTTGCACCTATTGCTAGATTAGAAGCCATTAGACTTCTACTTGCTTATGCTTGCTTTATGAAATTCAAACTATTTCAAATGGATGTTAAAAGTGCATTTTTAAATGGATATATTTCTGAAGAAGTATATGTAGAACAACCCCCTGGATTTGAAAATCATGCTTTTCTCAATCATGTCTTTAGATTAAATAAAGCTTTATATGGTCTAAAACAAGCACCTAGAGCATGGTATGAAAGGCTAAGTAAATTTTTACTAAATAATGGTTTCTCAAGAGGCAATGTAGATACAACTCTATTTATTAAAAGAAACCAAAATGATATGCTAATTATACAAATTTATGTTGATGACATAATTTTTGGGTCTACTAATGAATCCCTTTGTCAAGACTTTGCTAAGCTTATGCAGGGAGAGTTCGAGATGAGCATGATGGGAGAACTCACCTTCTTTCTCGGACTCCAAATTAAACAATCAAAAGAGGGAATCTCCATCACCCAAAGCAAGTACTCCAAGGAACTACTCAAAAGATTTGGAATGGAGAACTGCAAACCAATTGGCACACCAATGAGTCCCTCAAGTAAGCTTGACAAGGATGATGAAGGTAAAAGCGTAGACTTAAAATACTACAGAGGTATAATTGGCTCATTATTGTATTTAACTGCAAGTAGGCCTGATATCATGTTTAGTGTTTGCTTATGTGCAAGATATCAATCTAATCCTAAGGAATCTCATTTGAATGCTGTTAAAAGAATCCTTAGATACTTAAATGGTACACAAACTATAGGGTTATGGTACTCTAAGGACTCACAAATTAATTTGTTAGGATATTCTGATGCTGATTTTGCTGGATGTAAAAAGCACAAGTGGAACTTGCCAATTTCTTGGAGTAAATCTAATCTCATGGTTTAGCAAGAAACAAAATTCGGTGGCACTGTCTACGGCTGAGGCCGAATACATTGCAGCCGAAAGTTGTTATGCTCAAATCTTGTGGATTAAGCAACAACTCGAAGATTTTGGAATCAAACTTAATGAAACACCAATAAAATGTGATAATACAAGTGCCATAAATCTATCTAAAAATCCAATACAACACTCAAGATCTAAACATATTGAAATAAGACATCATTTCATAAGAGAACATGTTCAAAACAAAAATATAATTCTTGAATATGTTTGCACTGAAAATCAATTAGCCGATATCTTTACAAACGCCCTTAGTGAGGATAGATTCTGTGAAATTAGGAGAAATCTAGGAGTTCTAGATCCATTTGTCTGAAATTTCTCAATTTCCAAAGAATAGATGTCAAAAACTCTTAGAGCTCAATTTTTAACATCTATCCTGGTCCCAAAAGCTCAGATTTATCACTCTAAAAACTTATCTTTGAGCAAAATTCCTACACCCAAAATTTCGAATTTTTTTGGAATTTTTTTGTATTTTTCCTGAATTTCTGAACTTCATGAGTCGACCCCCATGAGTCGACTCAATGGCAAACTTGTAAATCCCACCAACTTCCATCGGGTTCATTATTTTTAAACGGGAAACCCTGTTCGTGAGATGACTCATCTTCTCATCATCTTTCTTCCGAAAGCCATCCTCTCCAACTCTTCTTGCTCCAAATCCAAGGATCAATTCTGAGGTAATTCTCCCTCCTTCTCTCCACCAAAAATCGCCTCCTTGAAAAGGATTTTTCTGTGCTTTCTCGCAGTGATTGGCGCGGGTGGAACGTGCCCTAGAACTTCACCGTTCATTCAAAATTCACTTCTTTTCTCCACCAAAATTCTTCTTTACTCTTTTGTGATCCCTCCTCCACTGAATTCAAGTCTTCTTGTCTGCTACTTTTTGGATATGGCTCCAAAGATGAAACTTCCCCAAAGAAGGAAATCAATCCGAGAGCCTGAGGAAATTGTCCGAAAGAAAAGGCATGCTCAGTCTTCCAGTGTTCCCGATCCAGTTTCAGTACCTGCTCAAGGTCCCTCTCAATCCTCCATAAGCCCCAGTGTAAATCCTCTTTCTGATAGAAAAGTAGAAACCAGGAAAAATATAGATTTTCGGTTCTTTGAGAAAGAAGGCTTTACTTTTGCTACCAAGATCAAAAATCAAGGATGGGAACTTTATTGCTCTCTTAAGGAAGTCACCTATGTTGATCTAGTCAGAGAGTTCTACCAGAACCTAAATTATGGAAACGGGTCAATGACTTCAACTGTCAAAGGGATTGACATATGCTTGGATTCTCGGATATTGGGAGAAATACTTCAGTTGCCTAGTGAAGGATACTCATATATGGAACTCCCAATTAAAGAAGAAGGGATCAGAATTATTTTAGGAGAAGCTTTTTCAGGAAGTTTAAACAGATTGGAAGCAAAGCTACTGTCCATTGAGATGAGGGTCCTGCTTCAGATTGTAACAAAACTCTTCTTTCCTAGGAGTGGTAGACATGACTTACTATCTGGCAGAGATGTATGTGTCATGTCTCATATCATCACTCAGACCCCCCTGAACCTCCCTGCACTTATGATAGAGGCCATGAGAGAAACTTTGAATAGATCCAAGGCACACTTGCCTTATGGTATGGCCCTTACTAGAGTTTTTAGGAGGTTTGGAGTTAGCTGTGAGGGGGAGACACCTACCAAGCTCTCACATGTGGACACTTTCAACCAACACAGCCTGCACCGAATGGGAATTACAAAGACTGTTGGTGGTTGGATCAAGGGCTCTGAAGAAAGAGCTGAGGTGAGAGCTGAGGAAAGAACTAAAGACAGAACTGAAGGCAGAATAGAAGAAGAAGGTCCATCTTCTCCTGTACATGACTTCAGGGCAGCATCACCAGATACACAGTTCATTCCTGATACTGAGGCTGGCCCTTCGGAGTTTACTAGGATGCCCACACTAGTGTATCAGCCAGAGAGCAGAGCACCTCCATCAGAGTTCAGACTGGCTGACGATCAGATCGAGCATATTTCACAGCATGTGGCTTCTTTGCTGTCTAGCCAGTGGAGTAGTACTTCTTTTGTACCTGGAGCTACTTCTTCTGATCAGACCATTACTCCCCACATCTCCACTGTATTTCAGATGATTTCAGATCAGTCCGTCAGGATACAGCAGCTTGAGGATACAGTCTGGAGACTTACTGGCAGAGTTCTTGACTTGCAGGGGCAAGTCCTTGCATTGGCCCATCTCCAGCCACAGGAGTCTACTATTGAGGTCACAGACCTCACTGCAGAGGCTGGCAGGCTCAGAGGAGCACTAGAAGGTGGATATGAGCTACTGAGGAAAGAGATCCGAGGATCGAGTGAGCATGCTACCACCCAGTTCACTGCTCTACTTCAATCTGTTTCCAGAGCACTGAACGTACTTGATTCTATCAGACTCACCCTTTCTGTTCAGTCCCTAGCATCTCAGCGTTCTCAGCCACCCAGTTCATCTCGCTCTCCTACTCGTGGCAGAGGCAGACGGGGTAGAGGACGCACTTCTGATCCATCATCTCCTCACCCTATATCTGATGACTCTGATCATTGACTTATCTTGATCTTTACTAGGTCCTAGGAGTTAGTATCTTGTTCTAGGATCTATACCTTGGGGCCATGTATTGACATTTAGCTGGTTGAATTTTATGTATTGAAACAATTATGATATTAATGGAATCATCTTTTACCTATATTTCTACCTCTTTGTAATGATTATATTTTGGTTATATATTTTCTTCTTGTTGAAATATTATCTTCTCCTTGTTGTTGTTTGCTGTTGATAATTGCTATATTAAGGGGGAGCAAACATCTGTGAAAAACTCTAAAGAAGAAGAAATTAAAGAATATTTCAGAAAAAGAAAAGAAAGAGTTAACTATGTTTGATGATGTCAAAAAGGGAGAGAAATTAAACAAAAACAAAAATTGAAATTAGACAAAAAGCAAAATCCTAAATTATGAGAAAAAGGGGGAGAAATTAAACAAAAACAAAGATTGGAGAAATTAAAATAAATATTGGAGAAATTAAAATAAATATTGAAGAAATTAAATAAATATTGGAGAAATTAAAATAAATATTGAAGAAATTAAACAAATATTGGAGAAATTAAACAAAAACAAATATTGGAGAAATTAAAACAAATATTGAAGAAATTAAACAAATATTAGAGAAATTAGACAAAAATAAGGATTGAAAGATTAAACAAAACTTTGAGAAATTTTGGTATCAAAATTTGGTATCAGACAGAACTTAAACAAAAAGTCATCCATCAAAAGTAAAATCATGAGTACAATGCAAATAAGTTTTTTTATATGCTCTGATATATTTCAAAATTCAAACTTGCTTTTGAAATTTTACTCACCTTGATACATCTTAAGAAATTTGTTTTACTCTGATACATCCTACAATTTCTTTTAACTTACTCTGATACATGATAAAATTTAATCCGATACAGTGTGAAGGTTTCTCTGATAAATTATAACATTTGATCCGATACAGTGTGAGAAAGTTTCTCTTATATATTATAACATTTGTTCTGATACAGTGTGAAATTTTCTCTGAAATTTGTTCTGATACAATGAGAAATTTACTCTGACATTTGCTCTAATACAGTGTGAAATTTTCTCTGAAATTTATTCTGATACAATGAGAAATTTACTCTGACATTTGCTCTAATACAGTGTGAAATTTTCTCTGAAATTTGTTCTGATACAATGAGAAATTTACTCTGAAATTTGCTCTAATACAGTGTGAAATTTTCTCTGATATATTATAAAATTTTCTTGCTCTGATACATTGTAAAATCTTTTCTGATATAATTATTTTTCTTACTCTGATACATAGAAAAAGTTATTTATCTTCTCTTGCTCTGATATATCTTGAACTCAAAATGATCTAATACCCTTTTCAAATCTTTAAGAAAATGGACAATCTATTTTTGCATTTATATTACATGCCAAAAGAATCATACTCTTTTCAAGCATATACACCTATAATGGATTCTTTTGAAATTAATGCATTAACATAAGTATTTTTGTTCAAATGTTTTATCATCATCAAAAAGGGGGAGATTGTTGCTCCTAGATTGATTTTGATGATCACAAAGCAGATTGAAGGGATACAAATAATTTTAAAATGAAAAAGTCCTTATGCTCTTCAAGGGCAAAATCGTAATTTCATTAAAATCCTGATTTGATAGTACCATTTGGTAGAACAAATGATTTGAAATCTATTGGTGAAAATTTTATTGTGTTTGGACTTATATTTTTGAAGTTATGAAGGTTTGAAGTGCATGAGTCGACTCATGAGTCAACTCATGGCACTGTGAGCTGATTGGCATGCAAAAATTCTCCTTGGCATGCTAGTTTACTGGCTTGGCACGACCTGTGAGTCGACTCATGAGTCGACCCACAAGGCATGAGTCGACTCATGAGTCGACCCCTGCTAATTTGAGCCAAGAATTTCCAGAAATGCATTCTCTGGTTTTTGCAACAGAGGTCGACTCATGAGTCGACCCCTGAAGCATGAGTCGACTCATGAGTCGACCCCTGCGACGGGAATTGTCAGCAACGGCTATTTTTTTGCCCGTTTTAATTGCCATTTATGCTTCCTAAAAATCCTCTAACGGCTCTTTATCTACCTAAATTATTTTCTCTTGCTTCTAATGCTACAAAATGCTTTAAATGGTGAAAGAAATTACAGATTAAATAGCGGATCAAACGTGAAATCAAAACAGTAGAGAAAGAGAGAAGAACAGAAGAGAGGATCCGAAATTTGCAAGAAAAAGCCTGAGATCAATGAAAAATCCAAAGAGAAAAAGAGAGAGGATCCACAATATAGCAGAGAGATTGTTAAAGAGAAAAGCAAGATCTTTCAAGGAGAGAATTCTTCACGCCTATTGTTTCAACCTTGATCTAGAGATTGTTCAAAGCTTTCAAGAGATCTTCAATCAACAATCAACCTCTTCTCAAGCATTCAAGCGTTCATCCACTTTGAGAAAATCTGAAAAAGGGGTTCTTCATTTGAGTAAAGCTTTTATTGTTTTATTTGCTCATTTAAGGAGCTGTTATTGTATTAATCTGTGCTCTAAATTTTCTAACTCTTTGTGAGTTTTTGTTCTTGTGTTTGGAGGATTTCCAAAACAAAGAAAGGTTGATCCGAACCTGAAATCGGAGTGTTTTGGGTTTACTTGTACCCGAGAAACAAGTGATCTAGCTTGGGATAGCTAGTATCGGAGTTTCCGACGTCTTGTATTCTAGCTTGGGATAGCTAGTGTCGGAGTTTCCGACGTTTTGTATTCGGGTTGAATACAAAGGATAGTGGATTAAAATTCCCAAGTGGGATCTTGGGGAGTGGATGTAGGTGCAAGGTTAGCACCGAACCACTATAAATCCTTGTGTTTGTGGTGTGCTTTATCGCTTTATCTTATTTCTTTATTATATCCTTGCAATACTGCTTTAGGTAATTAATATTGATTTAAAGCCATTGTTTTGTTCTTCATAAGTTATCTGTTGGGCTTAAAATTTTTAGAAACCCAATTCACCCCCCCCTCTTGGGTTGCATAGCTGGGCAACAGGTCCACTGTGAGAGAATCCCATTCTCTTTCAGATATGTCAGAAACTCACTGGTGAGGTATTTACTTCCTCGATCTGATTGAAGAATCTTAATACTCTTTTTAGTTTCCATCATGGATCGGACCATGTCTAACAAGGTTCGATTCCTCTTCTCGGACATACCATTATGCTATGGTGTTACAGGAGGGGTCCACTGTGAGAGAATCTCATTCTCTTCTAGATATGTCAGGAACTCACTGGTGTGGTATTCACCTCCTTGATCTGATCGAAGGATCTTAATACTCTTTTCAGTTTATTTTTCTACTTTAGCATGAAATCATTTGAATATTTCAAATGATTCTGACTTATGCTTCATAAGATAGACATACCCATACCTTAATAGATCGTCTGTAAATGTAATGAAGTAGTAGTATCCTCCTCTGACACTTATGTTTATAGGCTCGCATACATCAGTATGTATTAGACCTAGGATATTGCTGGCTCTCTCACCTTTTTCTTTAAAAGGTGACTTAGTCATCTTACCAAGTGGATAGGACTCAAAAGTAGGCAATGATTCATAATCATCTATCCTAAGGATATGTTTCTTGATCAACCTGTCAATCCTATTCTTGTTCACATGATCAAGCCTACAATGCCAAAGGTAGGATTCACTAATATTATCTATTTTGTGGCGTTCACTAGGTGTGTACATTATACTAATAGGTTGTGATATTACATATATGCCATTTTTCAATTGTCCATGCATAATTGTAGTATAATTCATAATGATATCATAAAAATTATCTTTTATTTTAAATTTATAACCAAGTTTGGCCAAAAGGCCTACAGAGATGACATTCATTATAAAGGAGAGACAATAATGACAAGCATCCAACATGACACTACTGGACTCGAAGACAAGCTGCAAAGTTTCCAAGGCCAGAACTGAAACAAGGCTTCCATCTCCAACATTAAGGAACCGCTCGTCCTCTTGAAATTTTTTACTTATCTGTAGTCCCTGCAATAAATTGCATATATTAATAGAACTTCTGATATCTAATACCCAAGTAGTAGTATCATAAATAGAGAAATTACAAGATGTTATCATATAAAAACCTTGTGAAGCAACCACTTGCCTCTTTCTCTTGTTCTTAGACCTATTTGGGTCAATGTTGGCTATATAAGTAGGATAATTCTTTTTTCAATGACCCAGCTTCTTGCAGAAGAAGCACTCTGCATGACTCTTGTCAACTTTTGATGATTTGCTCTGCTTGGGATCGACGGTATGAGATTTCTATATTTTTTTCTTCTTTCCTCTCCTAGAGGATCGATGTCCTGCTGACGAACCTCCTACTAAATTCACTGGCTCCTTCTGGAGCTGGTGATCCTTTTCAAAAGTCTATAGTAACCCTAGCAAACCATGATAGTTTACCGTAGGCTTCGTCATTCTATAATGACTAAGAAAGGGTAGGTAGGATTTCAGTAACGAATTAAGGATAGCATTCTTACCTAACTGTTCATGCTACAGAAAGCCATGTTTGCTAAGACATTCAATCTGCTCAATCATGTACAATACATGATCGGTGACTGAAGCTTCTTCTCGCATACGAGCATTGAACACTGCATAAGAGGTTTTATGTCTCTCCGCATCCTCAGGGGTGTCGAAGGACTCAATCAACATTTGAATCATCTCCTCAGGCTGTGCATCCTCGAACATACGACTAAGTTCATCATTCATAGTTACACTCATCACGCAACACACAGTCATGCGATCATTGAGCCACTTCATGTAATTCTCTTATAGCATGAGGAGCATTGGCTGTAGGTTCTTCAGGTGCTTGATTCGTAAGGATATATAAAATCCTTTCATGCTCCAACACGATCTTCAACTTTCGATACTAGCTATCAAAGTTGGATACGGTGAGCTTGTCGCTGTTCAACAACGAATGGAGGGATAGTGTGTTGGTCATAACTGAAAGGAGAAAATACTAGTCTATTAGTATATGAATTATTTTTAATCTTGAAGATATGGATTTTAGTCTAAAGGTTCTCTCACTATTTTTAACGAATTGGTAGCCTCTACCTCCAACTCGAGGAATTACATTAATTTCTTAGTGGGTACAAAAATTTACACGGACTGCATTCACGCCCGAGTGTGGCTTGACCAATCCTAGTGCATCCATGGGTAGGTTCATAACCAATTATTTCTCCAAACAATTTTTAGCAATAAGTTTTACCCCAGGTGTCCCTTCAACAGGCATGTGGCACCTTCACTGAAAATTCTGATTAGGTCCAACCATTAACATGACACACCAAGTGCATCCAACAAAAGGATGTCCAGGCCCGGGTATGGCTCGGCCAACCTGAGCATTAATCTGAAGGTACATCATGATGGTCATGTGATGAATGATAATTCCAATATGTAATAGACACCAGACGTGTGGCATCTCCAATATCTTTTTGGAATATTGGACTCATTATCACACACCTTAATGGGAGGCAATGATCAAGTTATCTCATAACTTTATCACTTTATGGACCTAATAATTTAGAAAATTTGATTTAATTGATTTGAGAATAAGAGAAGAAGTCGACCTGTAAGCTGCAAATCCTCCCACTGACTTCACCAAGTCATGTAAAAGATTAAGCACAAGCTGGTCTAAAGACACCTAAATCAGTCACACTGATTCACCTTAATGGATGGGTCTGCATGAATCGACTAGTGATCTAATCAAAACATAATCTATCATGTTGGTCAGGTAAGTAAAATCAGTGGGAGGGATCTTCCCTTAACTCACCGTAGATGCATCTAGGTGAATAGCTTCCAATTAAAAATCACTTGATTGAATCTGCCAAACTTACCTTAGACACCAACTGGTTAATTTTTTTCGATTGGGCACACCAGAAGATTCGGGCTCAACTATGGAACCATGATCATGGTCCATTGATTAGGGTCAAACACATGGACTTGATCAAACTTTAACTATTGAGATTGATTTAGAGAAATACTGACCTAATATAATTCAACACTTGATAGATTTAATTAATTTTTCTACTTGATCCATATGTGTTTCTAACCCTAGGTCTAACCTATTAGTAGGATTTGATTCATGCTAACCCATTGTCCATCATATTATGTAGTGTCTTAATGATCTTTAATTCTCAAATCTAGATCATTCAAAACTTAATTCATAATTAAGTGTGTGAAACGTGTGTTTCAGTTTGTAGAACTATTTGACAAAGATTTCAGGTGAAGCATACCATATATTTTAATACATAAAAATAATTTTTATAATATGTTTAACAATTAAACATACATAAGTATAATCTAAACTTCATTCATACATCTCATGTATCATAACAACTTTTAGATTAATATCAATTACATCATATGCAACATATAATTCAGATTTAAAATAATTTTATATCTAAATTTTATCCTATTGTAATGAATTATAAATCATTTTAGATCTAATCTAAACATATTTATGATCAAAATAATACATAAAAATCTGTTCATTTTTTTTCTTCATGAAACTGGATCACAACGATACCCCTACACATCATAAGAGAACCCATCGAATAGGCAAAAGAGAGATTAATCTCTTCAATCTCTTATGACTGAACGGTCTGGTGATCTCATCAATTCGAGTACTAGGCTACTAAGATTTAAAATCTAATTTCATATATAATTACATCAATATATAATTATTGATAAAATTATTTTGTGTTATAAACATATCCTTGATCTTATTAATTATATTCTTCATCTAATCCAATTAGAATTGATGCATCATATACATCATATCAAATTTGAAACATATCTTTTGTTAATTATAAAATACTAATTTTAGATTTAATATCAAATAAAAAATTAATTAGATACAAATATGAATGCATAAGGAATTAATTTTTGATAAAATCTATTTTCACGCAATGTTGAATTGTGATAGAATTTAGATCTAAATATCCATCAAAATAGATCTAATTTAAATCTAAAATAAATCTCACTTCATAAAAAAATAAAAATATTAAAATTATATTAAAATAAATTTAAAATAGATTAATTCATATTATTTTTTATAAAAAATTCAGCAACAGTAGAATTCTGTTATAACAGATTTATAACAATCTCAATCAACCATTGATTAGGCACCTCTAATCCAATCAAAATCAGATCAAAAATTTTATATAAATAGATTTAAATGAGATTTAATATCTTGCAAAAATTTTTAATTATATCTTATGTAAATAATCTCAAAAAAATTTATTTTATATGTATATATTTCAAGCCTGCTTTGATATCAGTTGAAGGGAAGGGAACAGTTTTCCTCCAGAATGTCCAGGTTGTATCTAAAAATTTTTTCTAATATTCTACTTATTTAAGGATCAAATTTTTATCTAAAATATAGTAAAATCAGAGATCAAATCTCAAATTATCTGATATAAACCTTCATGGAGGTCTGGATGTGCAGATCCTCTACTTCGCATGCACGTCAGATGCCGTAGGAAAGTAGGATGAACTCCAATCCAATTGGTTTAGCAACTCAATCAATCGAGGAA
Source organism: Elaeis guineensis (assembly GCF_000442705.2). Classification (NCBI taxonomy): domain Eukaryota; kingdom Viridiplantae; phylum Streptophyta; class Magnoliopsida; order Arecales; family Arecaceae; genus Elaeis; species Elaeis guineensis. The sequence continues at coordinate 34,703,816 of NC_026007.2, forward strand.
TGAGATGTGCTTGTATGATACCTCACACTAGCAGGTGAGATACCCAAAGAGACCTCATGCCCAAAGGAAGAGGGGTGGCAACAAGAGGAGAGGCCAAAAGGAAGATAGGACCTCTCTCTCTTCTCACACCTCTCTCTCTCTCTTTTCTCTTTTCTTAATCTGATTTGTTTGCTATGCTATTGCTATTCATCCATAGATAGAGACCCTCTCTATTTATAGATAATTCTTATGATCCAATGAGATTAGGACTCGTAATTCAAATCTAATTTGAATTGATCCAATACTCATGAAAGAAAGATTCTTATTTGAGATATAATTGTCATCACATATGACAATCAACTTGTACCCAATCTCTCACCCACTTGGGACCACCTAAATAAGCACCAAATCAGGTTTTGATCATGCTTCATGGGAGAGTATTCTTAGTGCAAGTAGGAATACTCATATCTCATCCAAAACAGGTCTGATTCGAATCTGATTTGAAGCTGGTTCGAAATAATTTCGAAAGGCTGTCAATCTCAAACTCTTTAGAACTTTTATACCAAGTCTAACTTAGATTTTGAACCTATTTAAGTCTAATTAAATTAGATTTAATCTAAAATTAATTAGTATTTAAATTTAATCTTTCATATATTCCATGAATCATAGATCTGAAACTGTTCATCTCTAGGATCGAACCTGAACCTTATGTGTAGTGCTAGCTAGACATAGTCAACTCTTCAATCCTATTTGACCTATAACTTAATTTTCAATCAAGTTAGCTTATATATTAAATCAATTTAAGTACTTTCAAATTGGACATATAAATATAGGTCAATTTCTTCCTACTTTGTCTGACTTATGTGTGTGACTCCATAGGTTCAAACACTTAGTCGGTAACACAGGAATCAATTTTTTCACTAATCGAGATACCATCTAGCAATGATTTCTGACGTCCAGATAGGTCGGATTATCATAAAAAAATATTTCAAAACCCATACACATGGTTACCGCATAATTCATCCTTTTGACCCTGGATGCTCTAGGATGGTCTTAGGTTAACTATCAACCGAGATTGCTTCATCCGCATTGTATTTCAATCTTTCAAATCCATCTCATGGATTATCCTGGCCAAGGCTTTACTAAATTGAAATACAGTAATACATCAACTCCAATAATCCAGAGGGATCAATCCCATCTTGATCCATACATAGACTTCGCAAGTACTTGACTGTACCCAGTAGCCTTCCATCACTGTATTAGAAATCCAGATAGTCCGACACCAAAGCACAGTGAGTTGCTTGCAAGTCACTATGGTGATCTCAGATCTGAAGGATACTTATACCCATGTATTTTGCAAGCAGCTCTTGACAGCAAAACGCTCAGCAGGTGAGTCACTTGCTCAGTGACGATGTATCCCTACATCTCACCTGTATGCCATATCAATGTCACCACACTCCTTGGTTAAAAGGACAACCAACTCATATGGCACAAAATGACCTCCACTCGATAAACATCATTATTCCGTAATGACCTATTATTTGATCGCGAACATGTTTCAGAATTATACGATAAATCCTCTCTTTTTCGTATACTAGCATAGTTCTAGGGACTTCATCACAGTACAAGAGTTCAAGAAAGATATCATTTTGTGATAAAAAATATCAGTATAACTATTATTCAATTGATTAATAATTCATATACAAGGATGAATTCAATCATCACACGATTGATTTTAAGACAATTCTCAACAATCCTCTCCTCTAACATCGAATAGAACACCGCATCCGCCAAACATCCTCTAATTACAGAACAAGCCTTCTTCTTCAGGGACATCCACTGACGATCCATCATCCCTTCAGGCTTCTCCTCCAATGCTTGATCTAGATCTGCTTGAACCAAAAGATCTTCTATCCAAACTTTCTATTAGAATTTGAGGTTTGGTGCATGCATGTGTGTTTTAAAATTTTATTTTTTAAACACCACAGTGGAGAATAAGATTAAAATAATTTTAATCTAAATTATGCATGCATAAAAATATAAAATCATATGGATCTATTTCATATACTGAAATTTAGATTGTGATCAAATCACATACCTGTTTCGCAATCTCTTTCTTCAAAACTGGATCTAAAAGAGACAAGACTCTTTATTAGCCATACAAGTATCCGATCTCTACGAGTATCCACTCAGAATCAGCTGAGAGAAGCCCTCTATAATCTAAATTTTGATTCTCCAAAATTCAACCTACTGAATCTGAACGAAATCTGGATCGCGATCAACACTTGATCTTTCTCCTTGATCTTCTTCTTCTCCTCTTCTTTAGAGTTTCTTTTTGCTATGTGCTGCTACCAGATGCTAGAAACCAATAAGAAAGAGGCATCCAAACTTCTTTGGGAATGAAACTCCTTGGGGTGCGCATCCCAAGGAAGGGGTGTATAGAACACCCAAGAGAAGAGAAAGAGAGAGGAAGAGAGGGTATGGGGAGAGCCTTTGGGTGTGAGGGGCTGCTGGTTTTGATCACTTAGAGACCTTAGGGGAGGTCTCTTTAAATAGGCACAAAGATTGAATCCTATTCAATCATATAATACAAGTCCTACTTGCATTAGGATTCCTATTAACTTAAGTTATTCAACTTACATTAGGAAGTTCATTAGGCACAAATAATTAGAGCCCTTGCACCCATAATTAGACACCCTCTTTTGCACCCAAGAGATGCCCCATACGAAATCAAAAGGCCCTCTAATCAATGGACATGTCCAAATTGATCAAATCAAAGTGACGCCCCATAATAACTATCAAGGAGATTCATAAGTGACTTGCACCCTTAATTTATATGATCCATAATCTTAGACACCCAATAATTAGACTCTCATGAATCTTATTCATGTAGGTAATTAATAGGTAATTAAGTTAGAATTAACTTATGAAATAAGTAATCCTAATAGAAAGAGAAATTGGATCCAACCATGTGCTAGCAAGGTTATCATAAACCCAATAGATTTCACTAAACCCAATTGATACTTCATAAACTCAATTACTTATTTCAGTCCTAATCCCTTTGTTGTGTGATCTCGTAGGTTCAATTCTATCTGGTAGTGAGATATATAATAATCTTTATCATTGTATCATTGAAACTCTTTTCAATGGATTGAAACAATTTCACTCTAACTCAATAAGGATTGTCGATCCAGAACAACCCTAGTGAGCTCTCACAATCCACCAGTGATACCTAGTAGTATGTAGTGGTAACTCAGTAGAACTAAAATGAACCTCTAGGTATAGTTAATGTGTGATTCAATCCCTTTATCGTGAGTCCCGACTAGATGGCAGGTCATGGATAAATCGTCAAACCTCAACATCAGTCATATGATAGATTTGATTAGCTCAAGTCTAGATATGATATCTATGAAAACTCTTTTCCATCAATCACTCTACTGTGACCACAGACTCTTGGACTTAGCTTCTCAAATCTCATAGGACTACTTTTCTCTATCAAGGTCATTGCCAACATCCACTACAAAAGCTCATTGAGATCATGTTTATGTGTCAGTCAAACTCCAGCAGCCTCACTATGAGTAGCAGTACCATTTCAAGTCAAAAGATCAGTTACACAACCATAGCATCAAGACAATCACTAACGATTGAATAGAAATTCAAGTGATCTCTCATATGGTCACGCTCAGTGCTAGTTGTTCTCTAACAACCACCCGCACTTGTCATCCTGTGTCTCTACACAATAGACTAGAGATCCATCTTTTTCAAAGGAAGTGATTGGTGCACCAGTCTGTTTGGATCTATCATCATCCTTATGATGATCCTATGATCAAGAGCATTTAAGAATTAAATACATATCTCTAAGTCTCAACACTTTAAGAATATGTATCGAAGCTAATTCTATAGATGATTTAAGGACACATCATACTTGAATGAAAAAAATTATCCTTTTATTGATCATATCAATATATTAAGTATAAAATTATGTCCTAGATCTATTACAATGTGTCAGTCATATTAGTTTCTAGGACATACATCTAACAATCTCTCACCTGGACTAAAGTCAATTGGCCATAAATCTAAGTCCCATCTTCTTAAGGTGGACTTTCATTTTTGATTGCTCAACTATTTAGTCAGCAGATCTGTCACATTGTCTGCGGAGTCTACTCTTCTCACCTCGATATGAGGTAGTCGCGTACACTGTTGCTTTATGTGTTTAGACTTCTGGTGAGACCTTGGGCTCCTTAGCAAGAGCTATGGTGTCATTGTCTTTGCAATACTGTGTCATGACATGATATCCAGTTTTACAACTAACATTAGAGCCAAAATTTATCGTACACATCTATAGCATATTCAGCCTCTATTGATCATATATTCAAAACCCTTCTAATATATCAAACAAGAATACGCCCTCAACTCGTAACTCAGAATCTCCTCCTAAGACCAAGAACAAATCATTAGTCCTTCTTAACTATTTAAGGATATTCTTCACAGCTATCCAGTGCTCCTTGCTTGGATTCAACTGATACCTACTTGTTACACTCACAGCAAGAGCAATATCAGATCAAGTACATAGTATGACATACATGAGGCTCCCTATAGCTGAGGCGTAAGGAATCCTACTCATGCACTGCACCTCCTCAGATGTGGTCAAACACATCATCTTGAAGAGACTAATACCATGCCTAAGAGGTAAAAGACCTCTCTTGAAGTTTTTCATGCCGAACATCTTCAGCACCTTCTCTATGTACAGCTTTTGTGACAGGCCAAGCATCTGTTTAAGTCTATCCCTATAGATTTTTATTCTGAGAATATAGGATGCTTTCTCTAGGTCTTTAATGGAGAATTTTTTGGACAACCATCTTTTAACCATAGTCAGCATAGGAATATCGTTCCCAATGAGGAGAATATCATCCACGTACCATACGAGAAAGGTGATCGCACTCCCACTGATCCTCTTGTATACACAAGGTTCTTCTTCATTTTTGATGAAGTCAAACAATTTGATTGTCTCATCAAAATGATGATTCCAACTCTGAGAAGCTTGCTTTAATCTGTATATGGATCTTTGCAGCTTGCAGACTCTGTGATCACCATCATCAGACGTGAAACCCATAGACTGCTCCATATAGATATTTTTTTTAAGATATCCATTCAGGAAGGCAGTTTTCATATCCATCTATCAGATTTTATAATCATAGTAAGCTGCAACAACAAGCAAATTGTGGATGGATTTCAGCATGGCTACGGATGAGAAAATTTTTTGATAATCAATGCCCTCACGCTGACTATAACCTTTAGCCACAAGTCTAGCTTTATAGGTCTCTACCTTACCATCAGCATCTATCTTTCTTTTGTAGATCCATTTATATCCAATAGATACAATACCTTCAGGTGGATCCACTAAAGTCCAGACTTAGTTTGAGTGCATCAAGTCAATTTCTGACTTCATAGTATCTAATTATTTTTCAAAATCAATGTCAGACATCATCTCATCAAAGGTATTGGGATCATCACTGTTGCCCAGATATGGAGCCCAAGAGGGGGGGTGAATTGGGTTTGTTTGAAATTTTAAAGATTGAATTACTTAAGCAATGTGCCAAGGTGAATAGTGAAGTGTATCAACTAGCAATAGAAATAAAATCAAACATAAATAAGAAGTAAGCAAGTAATGAGTACAAAGAACAAGAAAAGAGAGGTAAGCACAACAAACACAAAAGATTTATAGTGGTTCGGTGCCAATCTTGCACCTACATCCACTCTCCAAGTTCCTACTTGAGAACTCAATCCACTAAATGGATAACAATAGATTACACCACGTCGGACACCTCCAACCTTTATCTTTCAAGCAAGAACACTTATTTCTCGGGTACAAGCCAACTCTCAACACTTCGATTTAAGGTTCGGATCAACTCAAATGAGTTTTGGAATCTTCCAAAACTCAAACACCCAAAACAATTTTGAGAAAAATAGAGTATACAAATTTTAGCATACAAACCCCTTAAATTCACATAATAAAAGCAATAGAAATATAATACTTAAGGGGTGGAAGTCTTTGCTGTACACTTTCAATGAATTTCACACTTGATTGCTGTTGGAGAGTTGTTGGTGAGGTGCTTAAATACTTCAATCTCTCTCTTAAGGCTGAAAATAGCTTTTCTCAGATTTAAATTTTTAGCTTGCAAGAATGTTATGATTTTCCACTTGAATAGAGCATTTATAGTTGCCATTCATCCTTGAGAATATCTTAGAGTTAGTTTAGAACCATTGGAGAGTATTTAATGAGCATTAAATACATCAAAAATGGACTGAAAACTAGTCGTTACACGTGCTCACAGAAATGAGGCATCCCATTGGCATTGGGGCATCCCATAGGGCATCCCAATTGGCCAGATAGAAAGTCCTGCCTTCTATTTTGGTCTCAGGGTCTTAGGAGGACATCCCATGGGGTATCCCAATTACATGAGGCATCCCAGGTGGGTTGTCCCATAGCGTGCCATGACCCAAAATGCTATGTGCCAACTGTCTAACAGAAGGGGATAATCCAGGTGGGTCATTCCATCATTTTCTAACCAAGTTTTTCATATATTTAAGTTTTGAAACTTACTAGAACTTATCCAAATGCTTTTAAATAAATTCAAATCAGTTTGGACACTCTCAAAAGCCTTCAAAACTTCACCAACTTGCTGAAACTTCAACTTTTGTTATATTTGATGAAACTTTTCAAACTCAATCTCTTAGACTATCTGAATCATCATAAAAATAATCTTCAAATATAGAAAACTTATTAGTAGTCTCCTCAAATAGTTTGTGATCATCAAAATCAATTCTTGGAGCAACAATCTCTCTCTTTTTGATGATGACAAAATATTTGAGTGTTCATAAAAAATATCTTTAAAGCTCAAGTAATTTGAGTTTGTGAAGTACTAGAAGAACTAAGCCAAGAGTTCAATCATAAAGGGTCATGATATACAAATTTTAATGAATTAACTCATTTAGCTCAAACAATTTATGAATGAATTAGAGAATTTCTAAAGATTGTCCTTATTCAATCAAAATCCTCTTCTTTCTTGTATGGATTAGATTATTTTGATTATTTGAAAATAAATCTCCTCTTATCTTATATAAAGAGTGTATATAAAATTTTTTTTTGATTCTAGTATCAGAGCAATAAATATGAGAAGGTATATCTCTTTTCTTTTTCTTATCTTGATGTTAAAGTAAGAGTGAGATAATTAGAGTAAGAATCAAAAATGAATGTATCAATTCAATTTGGTATCAGTGCAAAAGTAAGATTAGTAGAGCATTTAAGATAAATAGGTTGATCAGAGCAATTTTTTTAAATAGTATCAAAATGAATATAAAAATGGATGTATCAGAGTTTTTTTTTTTAAAAAAAAATTATGAATCAGTATTATAGCTATTTTTTTAAAAAAATAGATGAAACAGTATCAGTGCTTTTACCATTTAGTATAGAATACTGTATCAGAGTAAAAATTGTTAAAAAGCTTAAAAAGAGCACAAGATTTTCAAAAGATTTTAAGAACTGCACCATTTTTACACTTTATCATTATTTCTTCCTCAAATACATTATTTTTTTATTTACCTTTATTTCTCCCCCTTTATCATTATTATATATATATATTTTTTTATGTGACATCATCAAAAAAAATAAACTAGAAGAGTAGGATGTTCATGGTGTTAAGTCAAGTATCAAAAAAATAGAGCATGATACCACATTCATCCATCCAACAAGAAATGATACTAAGCATTCATTCATCTAAAGAGACATAATAATAAACATTCATACAACTAAAGAGATATGATAATAAATATTCATCCAAAGAGACATGAGTAAAAAGAAAACAACCTGAAGCACTCATACATTCAATCTATAAAATATAACTAAGTAATCTAATACAAAATAAAGTTAGAGAGATAGGGCATCAAGCATAAGATCCAAATAGGTGAAGACATGATCAGCCTCATCCACGATCAAAGGGTCTAGTCCGAGAAGAGGATGTAGAAGGACAAAAAGCAATAGACTGTCGAATGCAGGCTCAGTAGATGTAGAGGACCTAGACTGAAGCTGAGTTTTAATACTATCTAACTGGGATAGGATATCCCTCACAGTAAGTCTAAGTCCATCCAAATTAGCTGTCACAAAATCTCTAGAGTCTCTGATATCTGCTCGTATTAGCTCAAGAGAAGAACGAAGCTGGGAGTGAAGTCTTTCTATCTCTCGAGCCAAGTCATCCATCTGAGGAGCAGATGAGGTCGATGTACCCATGCCAGAAGAGAAGGAATTCACTACCTGTCTGATCTCTCTCTCCAAGTTAAAGATCCTGCCACTGAATCACCAAAGTGAGCTCTCCACACCCTGTGTTAGTGCAGAATTCCACCGACGTCGGAGAAGCTGGAGTTGAGATGATCGCGGCCGCCATCGGGACCTGCAAGAAAAGTCTAAATCGAAGTTGGGGGTGCTCCGGTAAGACCCTTCGACGCTCAAGTCAGTACTCTGCTTCAACAGAAATGGAGTGCTCAAATGGAATTTTGGTGGAGTTTCGAGATAGAGTTTAGAGCTTAGAGAAGAACGTATCTGGAGGTTCCTTTTTATAGATGGGGAGCATAACGATTGACAGCGACGTCTGCAACTGCCTGGTAGTGGGACGTTTAGGGCCACCCGAAGTTTGTTACGGAGAGTAGTGGCATCAGGGGGTCGTTCAGGGTCACGTGGAGTTTGTTACGGAGAGTAGAGTGGTGTCCGTTGTCGTGACTTGTCTGATAGTGGTGGAGCCACGCGGAATCCATTACAGAGAGTGGAGTAGGGTAGTGGCCATTATCGTGACTTGTCAGAGAGTTCGGATCTGTCGGCTAAAGCTTAGCTGGGATGTCTGATGGAGCGGAATGACTCTCTGTCTCATCAATCCAGGAGAAGCTTGGATATTTTTGAGGTTGCTGATGGGTCTACTGTTGTTGGGTGCCTAGAGCGCTGATGCTGCAGGCGGGAGTCATCTGCTGTAGAAGCTCAGATGGAAATTTTTTGTTGGAGAAGTCCAGTTTCATGAGAAATCCGACAAAGGGTCGACCGACAGTGGACTTCGGGTGGCATTGGGGAGGTTTGTTCGCTGGAGGAGTCTGGAGGATCCTGTTGAAGTCCGGGTGGCGTTGTTGAAGTCCAGCTGATGCTATTGAAGGTTGATGGCTGGGGAGGTACGACAGACATTGGAGGCAGTCGGTCGTTGTAGAAATCTAGCTGCTGGAGCCCATCTGTTGTAGAAGTTCATCCGGAATCTATCCGCTATAGAAGTTCAGACGGAGTTCAGTTCTTGTAGAAGGCTGAAAGGAGGTCGCTTATTGTAGAAGCTCGGTTGAAGATCGGTTGTCATGGAAGCTCGGATGGAGATTTGTTATTATAGAAGCTCGGAGTAGTGACCTGGCTGGTGTTGGGAATAGTATCCCAAAGCCAATCGTCAGCCTGTTGACGGTTGTGCTCATTTTTATATTTGTACATGAATTATGAATTAATAAAAATTATTTTGATATTTTTTATAATAAAATGTTTCATCTTCTAATGAACTCCTATGTTGTGGTGAAGTCCTTAGGACTATTTAGACTTGACAAAGGAGGATTTGTCGTTTAGTCCTTAAATCTGTTCGCAACCAAATGATACGTTGTTACCAAGGATGACAACGTTTATCAAGCATAGGTCGTTGTGTGCCATATAGGTTGGTTGTCCTCTTAACCAATGAGTGTGGAGACACTGGTATGGCATACAGGTGAGATGTAAGGGTACATCTGCATTGAACGTGACCGACTCCGGAGCTATTTCTGCTGTCAAGATTTGCTCTGATGGAATATGGGTATAAATATCCCTTCGACCTGAGACCGCCACGATGACTTGCAAGCAACTCACTGCACTTAGGCACTAGACTACCCGAATTTTTAATTCAGTGACGGAAGGCTATTGGGTGTAGTCAAGTACTTGACTTATCAGTGCGTGTATCAAGATGGGATTGACCACTCCAGTTTAGGAGCTGTTTATAGTCATGTTTTTATTTAGCAAAACCTTGAATAGGGTAGTCCTTGTGAGGAGTCACAGGACTGTTTGAGTTGAGCATGATTCGGATGATCTGATCAAGGTTGACAGTTTAACCCTGAGTCATCCTAAACACAGGGGTCAAAAGATGAATTATACAGTAACCATATTCATGTAGGTTCTGAGTGTTGCGATTGCGACTCTTCGACCTATCCGAATATCGGGTACCATTGCTAGATGATCACTTCGATTAGTACAGGATTGGTTCCTGTGCTACCAGTTTAGGTTTGAACTTGCGGGGTCACACACATTAGAGGTTTCTATCTGATCTGATGGCTGATGTAGAATCCTACATGTTTGAGACTCAGTGATCGAGAATCAGGATTCTTTTATCATGAGTTCCACACATTATGGGTACCGGGGTCAAGAGTCTCATTGGTTGGGACTTTTCGATCAGGGTTACATATCGATGAATTCTAATGCCTGATTGCCCATCGGATTTGGACTCAGTATTTATGAGAAGTTTAATTAATAATTTGATCGCTAATTAACTCAATTTGATTGAGTAATTATTTTTGGATCAAGTCCAATTGAATTGGATTCAGTTGGGTTTGACCCGATTAGGTTAAGAGTTGACCTAATCGTCGAGATGGTTTGGTCCCTGATTTGATCAGGGGTTGGGCTTAATCAATTCCTGATTTGATTAAGATTTTATTGAGCCTAATTAAACCTAATTTAGTTGGGTTTAAATTAGTCTAATTGGACCTAACTTATTTGGTTCAATTAGGTTGGTTTAAATAATTAAACCACCTTGACCCAATCTCCATGCGCCACCTCACTTCCATTGCACCCATTTGAATTCATGAGAAGAAACTTCTCATGAATTTTTTTCTCATTTCAAGCCCTCTCCACATCCCACTTTAATGTGCCAAATGAATAGATAAGGATGATTGGTTGGCCATTCAAATTCAAAATAAAGTTTGAATTTGAATGGGCAATCAATCTTTGCGCCTTATCCCTTTTTTTTACGCTCCATTTATTACATGAGAAAAGGTTTCTCATGAAATTACTCCATGCATAATTTAAGCCATATCTCACACCTTTAGTGGATAAGGGATGAGTTGGTGTCCATTTGAATTCAAAATTTGATTTGAATTCAAATGTGCAATTACTCATCTTTATCCTTTCTTTTGGATAAGACATTTGATGTTGTTATAAAAGGAGGAGAAGAGTGGGGCGTGCAAGAAGAAGATTTTTGAAAAAAAATTTTGGGGCATGAGAAGTCTTGTGCATGAGAAGGAAGTCCATATCCTTTCGAGAGAAAAAGAAAGAAAAGAAAGAAAAGTGGGTGCAAGGTTTTCGGTGAGTTCTCTAGACTTTTAGCCTGGGGTTCGGGAAGTGAGAAAGTGAGCTATGAGTATTGTGAGCCCACAAAATCTCAGAAAGATCTTCGACATCCTCTCAAACATGTCTATTGATGATCTGGAGCATCCGAAGAATCGACAGACATTGATCGAAGGAGTTCGATCAGCATCCGCCGTCAAAAGGGCTCTACAACGAGCTAGCACTCGTAAGGAGTCGATCAGATCGGGAGCTTCATGTGGATAATCCGCAGAGGCCAGACATGCTGTGTGGCTGCATCATGACGATCAGACTCTCTCGAGGGTGATCAGATTGCGGCGATCTTCTACCCGCATAAAGGTATTGTGTTCTGAACACATTACAGTAAAGTGTTTACTGTTTGCATTTGAATTTCAAATTTAAATGAATGCATGCTATATATCATATTTAGATCCTAGTGTAGGATAAATTTATGTTAATTAATTAGATTAATTAATTATTTTTATTGTAAAATAATGATTTTGATAAAGTTTTAAAATTACTATTTTATCCCTGCACTGAATTTTTCCACAAATGGTATCAAAGCGAGTTCTTAGATATGATATATATATGCATGCGTAGATTAAGTTATAATCTAAAAGTTTAAATTTGAAATTTAAAATTCAAAATTTAAATTTTGAATTTTGAAAGTTGTTCGAAATTCAAAATTCAAAAAATTTTGAAATTTAAAATTTGAAATTTAAAATTTGAAAGTTGTTCGAAATTCAAAATTCAAAAAAATTTAAAATTCAAAATTTGAAATATGAATTTTGAAATTTGTAATTCGAAATTCAAAATTCAAAAATTTGAAATTCAAAATTTGAAATTTGAAATTTGAAATTTGGGTGAAATTTCAAATTTAAAATTCAAAATTTGAAATTCAAAATTTGAAATTCAAAATTTAAAATTCAAAAATTTGAAATTTGAAATTTGAAATTTGTTTGAAATTTGAAATTCAAAATTTAAAATTTAAAATTTAAAATTTGAAATTTAAATTTTGAAATTGGTATATTTAGATATACTTGATCCAAGTAGCAAGTAATCGAATTGGGTTGGTTGCCATGGCCGTCCGATCATAGGAGAAAAGTAGGGTTTAAAGGCCCTCTCTTCCCATTCGATGGAGTCTCCTATGGCTGTAGGGGTGCCGCTGTAATTATATCCCATACAGATGAAGTAGTGAAAGAAATTAAGATGTAAAGGTTCAATTATGAAATTTATCATGAATGTGTTAGATTAGATCTAAAGAAATATTCATGATTTATTTTGATTAAGTTATTTTCTGTTATGTAATTAGCAATAGGATTGCTATTTATGAAATGTGCTGATCTATTTGTGAAATGAGTCAACATATTTGGTGAACAAAAAATAAAACCTTTCAAATTTGAAAATTATTTTTGAAATGCCAAACCCTGACCCATCAGCCCAAATACTTAATTAAAAGAATTAAGTGTTGTCTAGTAGGTCTAGAATTGTGAATTAAGACCTAAGACAATTGCATAAACTTGTGGGTCAATGGGTTAGATGGATTAGGTCCATAATTGGGTTAGACCTAAGGTTAGCTTAAAGAAATGGACTAAATTAGAGTAATTGATCAAATCTAATCAAAAGTTGAATTAGATTAGGTCAAAGATACTCTAGACTCAACTCCAATAGTTGTAGTTGAATGGGTCCATGTCTTTAACTAGACCAAGATGGACTTAATTCATGGCTATGCGGTGGAACCCTATTTACTAAGTTGATCAAATTAAAACTAATGAACCGGTTAGCGTCTAAGGTAAGTTTGACAGTTTGACCAGTGGTTTTCAAGCGGAAGCTACTCGCAGTGATTCGATCTCTGACGAGTTAATCACTTATCCCTACCACTGATCTTACTTACCTGGCCAACTTGGTGAATTAGGTTTTGATTAGATCACATGGTGATTAGGGCTCACCCATATCATTAGGTAAATCAGTTTGACTGATTTAGGTGCTTCTAATGCCAGCTTTAATTAAATCCTTTTTAATCTGACTTGTTGAAGTCAGTGGGAGGATTGAAATTGGTTGGATATTTTCTTCTCATCTATCCTTTAATAAAATCCTCAAAAATTATTAGGTCTCTAAAAATGATTAAGTTATATTGATAACTAAGTCATAGCCTCCCATTAAGTGAGTGATAATGAGTCTATTAGTTTAATAATCATTGGAGGCCCAAAGGCCTGGTGCTTATTGACTAATGGAATTATCATTCATAATATGATAATTTGGTTTGAGTCTTTCTGATGGTGATCAGATTGGTCGACCAAAGTCGGGCCTGATCATTTATTGGTCCGATTCACCAAATCAAATCATGTTAATGATTGGACCTAACCAGATCTTTTCAGTGGAGGCCAAAGCCTACTGATTAGGTTCTGGGGCAAAATCAATTACTAGAAGTTGTTTAGAGAAATAACTGGTTATGAACCTACCCATAGATACACATGGGTTGACCAACCAAAGTTGGGCTCGTGTGTAGTCTGTGTGGATTCTAGTACCCACTAAGGAATTAAAGTAATTCCTCAAATTGGAGGTTGAGGCTACCAATTCGTAAAAATACTGGGAGAAACTTTAGACTAAAGTCCAAGTCTTTAGTATTTATAATTTATGTACTAATAGAGGTCTGATTTTCCTTTATGCAGCTATGAACACTACCCTGTCCCTCCGGTCATTATTAGATAATGACAAGCTCATGGGACCTAATTTTAATAGCTGGTATCGAAAATTAAAAATCATCCTTGAGTATGAGCGGATCCTTGATGTAGTAACGGATCCGGTACCTGAGGAGCCAGCCCCGAACGTTAGAGGGATGGTCCGAGACACTTATCAGAGTGGCTCAACGACCGCACCACCATTTGGTGCATTATGCAGGCGGCAATGAATGATGAGTTCAGCTGTAGGTTCGAGAATGCCCAACCATAGAAGATGCTTCAAATGTTGAACGACTCCTTTGGCACGCCTGACAACGTTGAAAGGCACAAAACAAGTTGTGCCATTTTCAATGCTCTGATGAGGGATGGAGCCTCAGTCACTGATCATGTACTGTACATGATCAAAATGATTGAGCGCCTAAGTAAACTGGGCTTTCCCCTACACAAGCAGCTTGGTAAGGATGCGATCCTTAATTCTCTGTCGAAGTCCTACCTTCCCTTACTCATTTTCGAATGATAAAGCCTGCGGTGAACTACCACGGCTTGTTGGGGTTGCTGCAGAACTTTGAGAAGGACCACCAGCTCCATAGGGAGTCGGTACATATTGTGGGAGGGTCTTCTTCTGGGTGTCGACCCTTTAAGAAAGGGAAGAAGAACAAGAAGAAGAAGAATAAGAAGGTGCAACCGCATGCTGGGATGTCTGCACATGGTCAGACCAAGAAGCGCAAGCCCGACCAGAGCCAGGTGGAGTGCTTCTTTTGCAAGAAGTAGGGGCACTGAAAGAGGAATTGTCCTCTATACATTGCCTCACTGGACCCGAACAGGCCGAAGAAGAAGCAAGGTACTTATATGATAACACCATGCAACTTTTTCATTTGTGATACTACTGCCTGGGTATTGGATACCGGAAGCCCTTATCATATTTGCAATTCGATGTAGGGTCTACAGGTTAGTAGGAGATTTGATGAAGGTGAGAGATTCTTGAACATTGGAGATGGAAGCAAAGTTCCAGTTCTAGCATTAGGAATCATGAACCTTGTAATCAATTCTCGAAATATAATTCTGAGTGAATGTTACTATTGTCCAAGCTTTTTATTAAATATTATTTCTATAGGCCTTTTGGCCATGAACGATTATCAATTTTTAATAGAAGGAAACATTTGCAATATCATTTTGAATGGTGTTATAATGTTTGTTGGACAACTTAATAATGGAATTTACTTTCTATCACAACCTGTTAATGTGGTTCAAACATCCGGTAAATGCCTTAGAATAGATAATGTGTCAGAAGTCTACCTTTGGCACTGTGGGCTAGGTTATATCAATAAGAACAGGATAAACAGGTTGGCTCAAGAAGGAATTTTTGAAGTAGGTGATTGTGAATCACTTCCAACCTGTGAGTCCTGTCTTCTTGGTAAAATGACCAAATCACCTTTTACTGAAAAAGGTGAGTGAGCCAGTGAACTCTTGGCTCTGGTACATTCTGATGTATGTGGACCCATGAGCTCAAGTGCAAGAGGTGGATATTTCTACTTCATAACCTTCACAGATGACCTATCGAGGTATGGGTATGTCTATTTAATGAAGCATAAATCGGAGTCATTTGAAATATTCAAATTATTCCGAAATGAGGTAGAAAAATAAATTGAAAAGTGAATTAAAACTCTTCGATCTGATCGAGGAGGTGAATACCTTTCTAATGATTTTCTGACATATCTTGAGGAGAATGGGATTCTCTCTCAGTGGACTCCTCCTAGAACACCACAACATCATGGTGTATCTGAAAGGAGGAATCGGACCTTGTTGGACATGGTTCGATCCATGATGGGGTTTGCTGGTCTACCGATCTTCCTCTGGGGATATGCGCTCGAATTAGCTTGTTACCTTCTAAATAGAGTTTCGAGTAAGTCTGTAACCAAAATGCCATATGAGATATGGATAAGACGTAAGCTAGTACTCTCGGACTTTAGGATTTGGGGGTGTCCGATTTATGTTAAACGTTTAATTACGGACAAGCTTGGACCTAGGTCTGACAAGTGTAATTTTATAGGGTACCCAAAAGAGACCAAAGGGTATTACTTCTACCTAGCTGATGAGCAAAAAGTGTTTGTCAGCCTTAAGGCAATCTTTTTGGAAAAGGAGTTTCTTGGTGAAGGGACTGTTGTCTCTAAGATCGAATTTGATGAAGTTCGGCAGGTGAAAAAATCGACACAAGTTGCTGAACCTAAATCGGATTTGGTTAGATCAGATCTGGAGCCCATTGTTCAAGCACCCTTAAGGCGATCTGGTAGAGTACCACGTCAACCGGATAGATACTATGGTTTCTTGGTCCGGGATGATGATCCTATCGAACTTGATGAAAACGATGAGGATCCGATCACCTACATGGATGCAATGCAGAGACCCAACTCTGAGAAATGGCTAGAGGCCATGAAATTCGAAATGGAGTCCATGAAGGTCAACGATGTGTGGACATTGGTTGACCCACCCGAAGGAGTAAAACCTGTAGGGTGTAAGTGGGTCTTTAAGAGGAAGAGAGGCACAGACGGAAAGGTGAAAACCTATAAAGCCCGTCTGGTTGCCAAGGGATATCGTTAACGTCTGGATGTGAAGACAGCTTTCCTAAATGGAGAGCTGGACAAAGAGGTGTATATGATACAACCTGAAGGATTCACATCCACAGATGAGTCTAAGGTGTGCAGGCTACAGAGATCCATTTATGGACTTAAGCAGGCATCACGGAGTTGGAACATACGTTTTGATAAGACGATCAAGACATATGGCTTCGTTAAGAACAGAGAAGAGCCATGCATTTATAAGTGGACTAATGGTCCAGTAGTAGTATTTCTTGTATTGTATGTGGATGATATTCTCTTAATCAGAAATGATGTCCCTGCATTACAGGAAATAAAGATTTGGATGTCGTCATAGTTCTCCATGAAGGATATGGGAGAAACTTTCTACATCCTAGGGATGAGGATCTATAGGGATAGATCTAAAAGGTTGCTTGATTTATCTCAGTCCACGTACATTGATATTATGCTGAAGAGATTCAGCATGGAGAATTTCAAGAAAGGCTATCTTTCGATAGGCCATGGAATTTTTCTCTCGAAGAGAGATTGTCCGACAACACCTCAAGAGAGAGAGCGTATGGGTAGGATTCCATATACTTCGGCAGTGGGATCTATCATGTACGCCATGACATGTACATGACCAGATGTGGCATACTCACTAGGGGTAGTGAGTAGATACCAATCTAATCCAGGGGAGAATCACTGGAAGGTTGTTAAAACCATCCTGAAGTATTTAAGAAATACTAAGGACCAGTGGCTTGTTTATGGTGAATCGGACTTGAGACTTATAGGGTTTACAGACTCTAATTTTCAGTCTGATCACGGTGACAACAAAAGTGTGTCGAGATTTATTTTTACCCTTAATGGTGGGGCTATCTGCTGAAAAAGTTTCAAGCAGCACACAGTGGTTGATTCAGTTTGCAAGGTGGAGTATGTCACCGCATCAGATGCTGCCAAAGAAGCGGTGTGGTTGAGAAAATTCATCATCGAGCTCGGAGTAGCACCCTCCCTTGTTGGTCCAGTTCTGCTCTACTGTGACAGCTCTGGAGCCATTGCTCAGGCAAAGGAACCAAAGGCACACCAGCAGACGAAGCATATTCTGCACTGCTACCATCTCATTCGGGAAATTATGGATCGAGCTGATGTCGATCTTTAGAAGATCGATGGGAAGGAGAACCTGGTTGACCCATTCACTAAAGCCATTGCAGTGAAGAAGTTCGACAACTACAAGTCGAAGATGGGTATTAGATACTGCACCGATTGGCTTTAGGCCAAGTGAGAGATTGTTGGGAATAGTGTCCCAAAGCCAATCGTCAGCCTGTTGACGGTTGTGCTCATTTTTGTATTTGTACATAAATTATGAATTAATAAAAATTATTTTGATATTTTTCATCACAAAATGCTTCATCTTCTAATGAACTCCTATGTTGTGGTGAAGTCCTTAAGACTATTTAGACTCGACAAAGGAGGATTTGTCATTTAGTTCTTAAATCTGTTCGTGATCAAATGATACGTTGTTATCAAAGATGACAATGTTTATCAAGCATAGGTCGTTGTGTGCCATATAGGTTGGTTGTCCTCTTAACTAATGAGTGTGGAGACACTGGTATGGCATACAGATAAGATGTAAGGATACATCTGCACTGAACGTGACCGACTCTGAAGCTATTTCTGCTGTCAAGATTTGCTCTGATGGAATATGGGTATAAATATTCCTCTGACCTGAGACCGCCATGGTGACTTGTAAGCAACTCACTGCACTTAGGCACTGGACTGCCTGAATTTTTAATTCAGTGACAGAAGGCTGCTGGGTGTAGTCAAGTACTCGACTTGTCGGTGCGTGTGTCAAGATGGGATTGATCACTCTAGTTTAGGAGCTGTGTATAGTCGTGTTTCAATTTAGCAAAATCTTGGTCAGGGTAGTCCTTGTGAGGAGTCACAGGACTGTTTGAGTTGAGCATGAATCGGATGATCTGATCAGGGTTGATAGTTTAACCTTGAGTCGTCCTAAACACAGGGGTCAAAAGGATGAATTATACAGTAACCATATTCATGTAGGTTTTGAGTGTTGCGATTGCGACTCTTCGACCTATCCGGACATCAGGTACCATTGCTAGATGGTCACTTTGATTAGTACAGGAATTGGTTCCTGTGCTACCGGCTTAGGTTCGAACCTACGGGGTCACACACATTAGAGGTTCCTATCTGATCTGATGGCTGATGTAGAATCCTACATGTTTGGAACTCAGTGATCGAGAATCAGGATTCTCTGATCACGAGTTCCACACATTATGGGTACCGGGGTCAAGAGTCCCACTGGTTGGGACTTTTCGATTAGGGTTATATATCGATGAATTCTGATGCCTGATTGCCATCGAATTTGGACTCAGTATTTATGAGAGGTTTAATTAGTGATTTGATCATTAATTAACTCAATTTGATTGAGTAATTATTTTTGGATCAAGTCCAATTGAATTGGATTCAGTTGGGTTTGACCCGATTAGGTTAAGAGTTGACCTAATCGTCGAGATGGTTTGGTCCCTGATTTGATTAGGGGTTGGGCTTAATCAATTCCTGATTTGATTAGAATTTTATTGAGCCTAATTAAGCCTAATTTAGTTAGATTTAAATTAATCTAATTGGACCTAACTTATTTTGTTCAATTAGGTTGGTTTAAATAATTAAACCACCTTGACCCAATCTCCATGCGCCACCTCACTTCCATTGCACCCATTTAAATTCATGAGAAGGAACTTCTCATGAATTTTTTTCTCACGTCAAGCCCTCTCCATGCCCCACTTTAATGTGCCAAATGAATGGATAAGGATGATTGGTTGGCCATTCAAATTCAAAATAAGGTTTGAATTTGAATGGGCAATCAATCTTTGCGCCTAATCCCTTTTTTTACGTCCCATTTATTACATGAGAAAAGGTTTCTCATGAAATCACTCCATGCACAATTTAAGCCACGCCTCACACCTTTAGTGGATAAGGGATGAGTTGGTGTCCATTTGAATTCAGAATTTGATTTGAATTCAAATGTGCAATTACTCATCTTTATCCTTTCTTTTGGATAAGACATTTGATGTTGTTATAAAAGGAGGAGAAGAGTGGGGCGTGCAAGAAGAAAATTTTTATAGAAAAATTTTGGGGTGTGAGAAGTCTTATGCGTGAGAAGAAAGTCCATATCCTTCTAAGAGAAAAAAAAAAAAAGAAAGAAAAGTGGGTGCAAGGTTTTCGGTGAGTTTTCTAAAGTTTTAGCCTGGAGTTCGGGAAGTGAGAAAGTGAGCTACGAGTGTCATGAGCCCACAAAATCTTAGAGAGATCTTCAACATCCTCTCAAGCACATCTGTTGATGATCTGAAGAATCCAAAGAATCGACAGACATCGATCGAAGGAGTTTGATCAGCATCCACCGTCAAAAGAGCTCTACAACGAGCTAGCACTCGTAAGGAATCGATCAGATCGGGAGCTTCGTGTGGATGATCCGCAGAGGTCAGACATACTGTGTGACTACATCGCGATAATTAGACTCTCTCGAGGGTGATTAGATTGCGACGATCTTCTATCCGCACAAAGGTATTGTGTTCTGAACACATTACAGTAAAGTATTTACTGTTCACATTTGAATTTCAAATTTAAATGAATGCATGCTATATATCATATTTAGATCATAGTGTAGGGTAAATTCATGTTAATTAATTAGATTAATTAATAATTTCTACTGTAAAATAGTGATTTTGAAAAAGTTTTAAAATTATCATTTTACCCCTGCACTGAATTTCGCTTCAGCTGGTGGAGCCTGTCCCATTGTAGAAGCTCGTCTGGGATCCTTCCACTATAGGAGCTCGGTTGGGATCCGATTATGAAGAAGCTCGGCTGAAGTCTGCCTGTAATAGAAGTTCGGAAGGAATTTGTTTACAGTAGAGGCTCGGATGGAATTTGCTTACAGTAGAGATCTGGAGTAGACCGCCTACAATAAAAGTTTGGAGTAGGCTGCTTGCGGTAGAAGTTTGAAGTAGAGATCCGACTGGTGGAACCCTTTCATTGTCAAAATTCATCTGAGATCCATCCACTATAGGAGTTCGGCTGAAATCCAGTTCTTGTAGGAGCTCGGATGGAATCTGGAAGGTGGTCGACCGTCGTAGAAACTTGGATGGAGTCTGGTTACTGTAAAAATTCTATTGTCAGAGAAGCTCAAACATCGAGGAAGTTCGAAAGAAGTTCGGAGTAGAGTCGTCCGTGGTCGGAAGAAGTCTGGAAGGGATTCGGAGAATAGTCGATCACTATAGAAAGTTGGCTAATAGCGGAGTTTAGAGGGCGTTTAGAGCAATCTGGTAGATGAATGGAGAAACTCATGATTGGAGAAGCCCGAATGGCATTATGGAAGCTCGGACAGTCGAGGGAGATCAAAAAGATGCCAGACAAGGTTGGAAGCCGGAAAAGCCCTGGAAGGGTCGGCCTTTTACAAACTTCGGCTGGGGGTATTTTATACCCAACACTAGTCCTCCTATTTTCGAGTTTGGGTTCCAAATGAAAAAAGTACAGAGAAATTTTCACAGTTGAAGTTGCCTCCCTTGATTTCCGCACTCGATGGTTTTCAGATATTTTGGTGTTTGACGCACTGGTGCCGGAGCCTTTTCAAATCGAAGCGATCCGAAAAGGTTTTTTTCGAATTTCCACTGGAGCGTTGCTCTAGGTACAGCACAATAATAATTTTGTCAGCTATCAGCCATTTTCAGCTGCCTGCCATGGTGAGTAGGATACGTGATGAGTGTAGATCGGCCAGAGGAGATCCGCAATCATTATTGCATCGGGCCCTGTTGCCAATTTAAACCTGCTCCCCCCTTCTAGGGATTTCACTTTGCCAGAGAGTTCTGTTGGTGCCCTTCTTCTTTTCCGAGAGTTCCATCCCTTTCGATCTTAGGCATTCTTCGAGTCAATTCCCATCTCTGCATCTCTGCACTTTTCAGACCAGCCTAGGTTAGTTCCAGAACTCTCCTCTTCTCTCTTTTTTTTCTTTTTTTTTTCTGCTTCTCCTTTTTCTTATTCTATTTCTGAGCCATGTCGATCTTCTTTTATTGCAGACATGGACATAGGCGTAGCTCAGAGGTTAGCCCAAGGTCTCAAGACCCACAAGAGAAAAGGCGCCGCGACTTTGGGATCGGCAAAGAGAGCTAGGATAGAAGAGACGAGCTCGGCCGCACCTGCTCAGGTGGCCATTGCCGTCGATGCCCCCTCTGACGTTGAGCCTGAAGTCCCTCGAGCCTCTTCACAGAGCCCCCCGACCGAGGTTTCCACTCCAGAGGCTCGTCTCGAGGGGGCACTGGGGGCTGAAAGGAGGAGAAAGAAGACCCTGGCCCGCAAGAGCCGCAACCGCAAGGCTGCCATCAAGGGGGCCGACGGCTCCGAAGAAGATCTGGAAAAAAATTCCTTCAACAATAGGGATTTAATAAAGAGGCTGATCGAAGGGTGCATTCTGCCTGAGGTCGTCCACAGGATCGTCTATGCTGATCCTGAGCAGTGGGTCTCGGACTCTCTGGGATCCTTTCTCGAGGTAAGTCAATTCACTTTTTTCTTCTTCTTGCTTCTTTACATAGTTTATTCCTTAGCTTTTATATTGACTCCCCGGCCGCTCTTACAGATTGGACACCAGCTCATCACCAACATCGAGGCGATGAAGAATGCCAAGAGGGAGGCAACCCAGGTGGAGGAAGGTCGCCTGGCTGAGGCCGCCCGCCTCAAGGAGAAGATCGCCGAGGTCGCAAGTCTCCAGGAGGTGCTGCAAAAGGAGGGACAAACCTCATCCGATCTGAGAGCTGCCTTGGAGGAGGAAAGAAAGAAGGCAGAGGCCGAGGTCTCCGAACTAAAGGCGCAGGTCCCATCCCTAGTCTCGGAGGCAAGGGCCCGAGCAGTGGAGGAGTTCAAGACCTCCTCCGAGATGGAGGATCTACAGGTCTAGTTCGGCCAAGACACCTTCATCAAGTGCTTCGAGCTCTGCCAAGAGAAGGTGGCCGAAAAGTTTCCCGAACTGGACCTTGGCTTCCTGGATGAGGCATCCAACGATGAAGCCGGACCTTCCGAAGCTGCTGTCGGTCCTCCCCCAGTCGGGACCTCCTCGACCGCCGTGGCTGCTGCGACCGACCTTCCGGGGGCGTCAAGCTCCTCCACTTCTGTCCCAGAGGTCCGAAACCTCTAATTTTGTATTTTTTCTTTGTGGTGACTTTTCTTCATTCTCTTATACTTAAAAATTATTTTATCAATGAAATCGAATTCTTCTTTACAGAGAGCTCCTTCTTCTTCTGTATTCTTTTTCTTCTCTTTTATCTTCTTGTACTAATTTGAGTTGTGGCGCTCTTGTCTCCCAATGATAGTGCCCTGCCGAAGCTCTTCCCCTACGACAGGGGATTTCTCTAAAGTCGATGATCTGGGACCTCAGAAGGGAAGTTCGTCACTTGACGAAGAAATCCAAGAAGCTAGATGATAAACTTTACTGGTTGAGGAAGAGCCATTCGAAAGTCACTGCAGAGGCTACTCGCTTTCGGGACCTCCACAAAAAGGATCTCATGGACTACACCCGAAGAAAGGCTAACTTCATGATGGAGCTTGAGGAACTCCGGAAATGTACCAGCAATCGATCTTGGACTCAGGCTTCCAAGATCAGCTCTCTTGAAGTTGAGCTGGCGGCTGCACAGGAGAAGATCGACCAGTTGGAAGGGAGCTCGTCCTGGCTCGCAACTCAGGCCGATCACGATCGAGACTGGTCGAAAAAACTCTCCGACCTTCAGAAGCAGCTGTGGGACACTGAGGCAAACTATAACGCCTACCGAGTCGGCTGGTGAGGGCAAATAGACGACTGTCGAAGGAAGCTCAAGACGGCGACCGACGAAGTTGCCCACCTTCAGAGGCAGTTGTCTGAAAGAGTCCAGGCCATCTCTGCACAAGGCTCCGACGAGCTCCGCTCCTTGAGGGGGACCATGGCAGAACTGTTTGCGGCCCTTGGGTAGGAGAAGGCCAAACTGCAGCGGCTGAAGATTCAGTTGGCCCACGAGCAGCAGACGGTCAAGGATGTTGAGGCAGAGTTCGAGGTTCTGAGGAAGAGGCTTCAGGAGTCGGAGGGTGAAAGCCGACAGTTTCACCGGATGTATCGGTAGATGCTGCTAAGAAAGATGAAACTGGAAGAAGAAGTCGAAAATTTAAAGCAATCCCTAATAAGGACTGGAACTGAGAGCTCGAAGTCAGAAAAAGCCAAGCTTCCTTAGAGCTTCTTTTATCTTTCGTTCTTCCATGTATTCTTTTTCTTTTCTTATCATTTTTCTTTTTTAGCCTTCAAGGCTTTGTAATGTACACTTCACTAATGAAATAAAAAGAAAATTTTCTATTACCTTGTCCATTCTTGCATTAAGTCATCGTTTACCGAACTTCTTTTGTCTTTTGTTTTGTTCGATATCGACGTTGTTTGAAGGTTCCTGGTCGTCACCGTGTTGATTTGTCCTTAGGGACTGGAAATTTTCGACAAAATTTTTTTTTCTCGTTGAGACGAGATCCCTTGAGTCTTTGATGTAGTTTGTTTTTCCCTTATCACTAGTTTAGTTCGTCGCTTTCCCTTTTTATGTTCCTCCCTTTTTTTTGTGTTCGAGTGAGGGTTTTCCCTCTGCTCTTAACAGGATCGTGGGAGTATAGAGGAGCTGTTGAGGAGGCTTTCTCCCTCATCTGGTCTTGATCAACCAGGTCTTCATTTGTGTCAGGATGAGGTTCTCCTCCTGTTTTCGACATAGTCAATTTCAGCTCATGTTAGGACGAGGTTCTCCTCATGTTTCCGACACAGTAAATTTCAACTCATGTTAAGACGAGGTTCTCCTCCTGTTCCTAACAGGGCTGTGGGGGCACGTAAGGGCCGTTGCAAGGGCCTCTCCCCTCATCCGGTCTCTAGATAATCGGACCTTCAACTTTGCTCATGTTAGGATAAGGTTCTCCTCCTGTTCCTAATATGGCTGTGGGGGCACATAAGGGCTGTTGTATGGGTCTCTTCCTCCATCCGGTCTTTAAATAACCGAGCCTTTGACTTTACTCATGTTAGGATGAGGTTCTCCTTCTGTTTCTAACATAGCTGTGGGGGCACATAAGAGCCATTGTAAGGGTCTCTCCCCCCATCCGATCTTTAAATAACCAGACCTTCGACTTTGCTCATGTTAGGATGAGGTTCTCCTCCTGTTCCTAACATGACTGTGGGGGCACATAAGGGCCACTATAAGGGCCTCTCCCCCGATCCGATCTTTAAATAATCGGGCCTTCGACCTTACTCATGTTAGGACAAGGTTCTCCTCCTGTTCCTAACATGGCTGTGGGGGCACATAAGGGCTGTTGTAAAGGCCTCTCTCCCCATCCAGTCTTTAAGTAACCGGATCTTCGACTTTGCTCATGTTAGGATGAGGTCCTCCTCCTGTTCCTAACATGCTTAGTTTCGATTGTCGGAAGGAGCTACTCCCTGTCGTTATGAGCTCATGCCAAAAGAAAAGATATGCAAATATGAAAGAAACTTTTATTTAAGGCAAAGTTATTGGTAATACATCTCCATAGCCGTGGAAGGTCTGCTCTCCGTCGGGGTCCTCCAGAGATAGAGTTGATAATACCAATTGGAGGTCGGACTTCAGGCTGCTCCTTCCTCCTTGGTGGCTCCGATTGCGGTAGGGCCCTCGGTCGATCCTCCCTACCTTTAGGTCGGCGTCGAATGAATTTGTCGAGCCGACCTCACCTGATGAGCTCCTCGATCTCGTCTTGGAGCTGAATGCACTCCTCCATGTCGTGGCCGTGGTCACGATGATAGAGGCAGAACTTGTTAGGGTTGCACTTCCCAGGGTGTATGTGCATCCTTTCCGGCCTCGGCAGCTGCTCCCTGACCTCCATCAACACTTGAGTTTTCGATGCGTTGAGAGGGGCATAGCTGTGGAATCTTCCTGGGGGAGAGCTCCGTCGAACTCTACAGCCCGAGCTTCTCTGCATATGAGCCCGGGGAGGAGTCTGGACATGCTTGTGTCCGAAGGGAGTTTGAGAACATGGCCGAGATTCACTCGGTCCTTTTTCAACTGCAGGCTTGCTGGAGTCTCCCACCTGCCGCTCCTTCGCGGCCTCCTCATCCTTCATCTTGAAGGCTTCTTCCGCTCGGGCATATTCTTCGGCCCGAGCCAGCAAATCAGCAAAGTCCCTAGGATACTTCTTTTCTAGGAAAAATAGAAGATCATTCTTTTGAAGACTGCCCTTTAGGGTAGCCATCGTAATCGATTGGTCCAAGTTTCGATCTCCAACGCGACGACGTTAAAACGGTTGACGTAAGCTCGGATGGATTCTCCCTCCTTTTGCTTGATGTTGATGAGGGACTCCGAACCTTTTCGGGGATGCCAGCTGCTGACGAAATGAGCAATGAACTGATGGCTCATCTAATCAAAGGAGAAGATAGTACCCGGCTTCAGTGTCGAATATCAATTTCTTGCTGCTTCCTTCAAGGTAGATGGGAAAGCTCGGCACAGGATGGCGTCTGGCGCGTCATGGAGCAGCATCATTATCCGAAAGGCCTCCAGGTGGTCAACCGGATCTGAGGTCCCGTCGTAGCTCTCAAATTTGGGGAGCTTGAAGTTCGACGAGATTGGCTCCTGCATGATCATTTGAGAGAAAGGAGAGTCAATGCAGATGTCCTCACCGTAAGCAGTGGGAGCATGGCGGAGCTCTTCGATCCACCAGTTCATCTCCCAGAATCTTTGATGCAGGAGGTCCTCTCGATTGTGAGTCTCGAGGGTCTTCTGGTGGAACGGAGGTAGGGACTCTCCGGGGGTGGAATCATGATCGGATGGTGGGCTCTTCGCCTTCTGCTTCCCCTTTTCAGGGAAGACAGGGTGACTTGCCCAAGTGGCTTGCCCAGTTGCCAAATTCTGGAACTCTGGTGATGCTCTTTCCAACCGCACTGATGCCTGCGGCTGCTGCTACATGGTCTGCACTACTTCGGTGAGGCCCCTGACCTGCTGAACCAGTAAGTCAAACTGCTCCATGCTGACTATCATTGCCAGAGGAGGAGGAGCTTGAGAAACTGGAGATGAGGCCGGCGCTTGTGGAGCCCACTGAGATTTGGCCACGGAGGCCGTGGATCGTCTGGTGGATGCCTTTCGGAGAGGCATCAAGTGGAGATCTAGTAGGAGAACGAGAAGAAGATGTCGGAGAAGATGACCGAAGACAGTTCCGTTGAGCACTCCTTTAAGAACAAGGGTACTGTGAAGATACAGGCCGCCCTCCTTCTAGCGCCAATTCTATTGGTACAGAATTCCACCAACATCGGAGAAGCTGGAGTTGAGATGACCATGGCCACCGCTGGGACCTGCAAGGAAAGTCTAAACCGGAGTTGGGGGTGCTCCGGCAAGACCCTTCGACGCTCAAGTCAGTACTCTATTTCAACAGAAATAGAGTGCTCAAATGAGATTTTAGCAGAGTTTTGAGAAAGAATTTAGAGCTTAGAGAAGAACGTATCTGGGGGTCCCTTTTTATAGACAGAGAGCATAACTGATTGACAGCGACGTCTGCAACCGCCTGGTAGTGGGCCGTTCAGGGCCATGTAGAGTTTGTTACGGAGAGTAGTGGCATCAGGGGGTCGTTCAGGGCCACGTGGAGTTTGTTACGGAGAGTGGAGTAGTGTCCATTGTCGTGACTTGCCAGAGAGTGGTGGAGCCATGCAGAATCCATTACAGAGAGTGGAGTAGGATAGTGTCCATTATCGTGACTTGCCAGAGAGTTCGGATCTATCGACTGAAGCTCGACTGGAATGTCTGATGGAGCGGAATGGTTCTCTGTCTCATCAATCCAGGAGAAGCTCGAATGTTTTCGAGGTTGCTGATGGGTCTACTATTGTTGGGTGCCTAGAGCGCTGATGCTGCAGGCGGGAGTCATCTGCTGTAGAAGCTTGGATGGAGACTTTCTGTTGGAAAAGTTCAGTTTCATGAGGAATCCGATAGAGGGTCAACCGACAGTGGACATCGGGCGGCGTTGGGGAGGTTCATCCGCTGGAGGAGTCTGGAGGATCCTGTGGAAGTCCGGATGGCGTTGTTGAAGTCTGGCTGACGCTATTGAAGGTTGATGGCTGGGAAGGTACGACAGACATCGGAGGCAATCGGTCGTTGTAGAAATCCAGTTGCTGGAGCCCGTCTGTTGTAGAAGTTCGTCCGGAATCCATCCGCTATGGAAGTTCAGACGGAGTCTGGTTCTTGTAGAAGGCTGAAAGGAGGCCGTTTATTGTAGAAGCTCGATCAAAGATCGATTGTCATGGAAGCTTGAATGGAGATTTCTTATTGTAGAAGCTCGGAGTAGTGACCTGGCTGGTGGAGCCTTTCCCATTGTAGAAGCTCGTCTGGGATCCATCCACTGTAGGAGCTCGATTGGGATCCGGCTATGAAGAAACTCGACTGAAGTCCACCTATAATAGAAGTTCGGAAGGAATTTGTTTACAGTAGAGGCTCGGATGAAATTCGCTTATAGTAGAGATCCGGAGTTGACCACCTACAGAAGAAGTTCAGAGTAGACTGCTTGCGGTAGAAGTTCGAAGTAGATATCCGACTGGTGGAGCCCTTCCATTGTCGAAATTCATCTGGGATCCATCCACTATAGGAGTTCGGCTGAAATCCAATTCTCGTAGAAGCTCGGATGGAATTCGAAAGGTGGTCAACCATCGTAGAAACTTGGATGGAGTCTGATTACTGTAGAAATCCCATTGTTAGAGTAGCTCGGACATCGACGAAGTCTGGAAGAAGTTCGGAGTAGAGTCGTCCGTGGTCGGAAGAAGTTTGGAAGGGATTCGGAGAATAGTCGATCACTGTAGAAAGTTGGCTGATAGCAGAGTTCAAGGGCGTTTGGAGCAATCCGATAGATGAATGGAGAAGCTCATGATTGGAGAAGCCTGGATGGCATTATGGAAGCTCGGACGGTCGAGAGAGTTCAGAAAGATGCCACATAAGGTCGGAAGCCAGAAAAGCCCTGGAAGGGTCGGCCTTTTACAAACTTTGGCTGGGGGTATTTTATACCCAACACCCTGCAATTTGATACTCAAGTCTGATAACAGCTCCATCAATGAAGAAATGTGTGGGACAATAGATGAATCCAATGATGGAGCAAAGAAGGCAGTGGAACAACCTGGCTGATACTGCTGTGGCTGCTGTGTCTACTGCTGTTGTAGCTGCTGAAGGATCTGCTCCTGATACAGCTAAAACAGGTGGAGCTGCTGCATAACCTGATCCTAAAATTGCTGCTACTGGAACTGGTGAGATTGAAAAAGCTGATCCTGAAACTGCTGTAGCTGAACAGATAAAATCTCTGCCACTCTCTCAGCTAGCGGTCCCATATCAACATCCCCCAACCTAGAAGTAGGCACAGTACAGCTCAATGGGGGTATTCTGACAGAGGGTCCGGCCTCAAGCTCCAAAACATGATGATCTGCTGGGCTCGGCCTAGGCACAGGAGAAGAAGGACCCTCCCCCTCATCATGCTCTTCATCCTCATCACTATCCTCCTCTGCAGCACGACCTTGGCCCACTAGCCATCCACTCTCACAAATTTCATCCTCCTAAGAGAGTGGTTGTTATAGGTGTCAGTGTATGACAACCTACAATCAGCCTATCAAAATTGACTCCATCCTCTCAAAAGATAACTGTGAGGGCCATACCATAGGGCAAGGGAGCCTTAGACCTATTCAAGGCTTCCCTCATAGCATCAATCATCAAAAATGAAAGGTTCAGGGGAGACTCTGAAACAACATGGTGCATGGGACATATGTCTCTCTCCATCATCAGATCATATCTTCCTCCTCTAGGAAAGAAAATTCTAGAAACCATATGGTGGAGCAGTCTCATCTCCACACTCAGATCTTTAGCTTCAATTTTTAGAAAACCTTCCACATCATCCCTCCCAAGTATGGTCCTAAGTCCAACTTCTTTCTTAGGTAGTTCATCCAAACAACTATCTTCATAGGGCATTTGAAGCAATCTACCTAGTCTTGGAGCATTTAAAATGGTCTGACCACCCTTAATAGTAGATTTTAAGACTCCCTCAGTGAAAAATAGATTGGAATAAAATTTCTTCACCAAATCTATGTAAATTGGTTTGGACAAGCTCAAAAAGAATTTCCAACCTTGCCTAATCATCTTCTCCCCAATAGAAAATCTATCTTACCTTAAAAACTTGAAATCTACATTCCTACCCAATGCAACTTTTCTAGCAAATAAGGGGATCTTACTTGGTGTCATAGGAGGTAAAGCATGGGTTGGCTCTTGTGCAATCTTTTTCCTTCTTTCCTCTGCCTCTAGGGATCTCATGGACTTCCTCCTTTGTGGCATCCTCATCTTTGGGGCCATGATGCAAGAGAAAGGTGAAAAATGATGTTGAAAATGGAGAAGGGTTGGATTGAACTGAAATCAAAGAGGAGAAGTTAGTTTTTGAGAGGTTTCCCACAGATTTGATGGCTAGGGTTTGGAAATTTAGGAAAAATAAAAAATGAGCCGTGAGAACCAAGGATTTGAGAAGAATGAGTTTTGGTTTGGAGGAATTTTGAGATTTTTGAGAGAGCAAGGATGTAGATTCTTGATTAGGACGAGAGGGAGAAGAGAAGGCTTGGAATTTGAGGCATCTCAACTCTCTATTCTATTGAAAAATGATCGAGTGGGCTCACTTATAAGTGACCTACCCGCATGAATGGGATGTTCCATGGGACGCCCCATTCAGGGCTCTTTCAGGCGATGAAAAAATAATTTAAATAGAGAGAAAAATCAAGATACAAATCAAAAAATAGTCACATCGAGTTGATAAGGTCATAGAGGGTCTATGTAAATTTTGATGTAATTTTTGATAGAAAATTTCAATGGATAAAAATCCAAGAAGCTATCTGAATAGTATTGAAAAATTTTTAAATGACTTCAAAAATCCTTAAAAAATGATAGATGGCTCTCAAAATTAGGATAATAAAATTAAGAATTTTTAAAAGAATTTTGAGAGCAAAATTGTGATAGAAATTCAAATAGAAAGATCTAAGATGCTTAATTCTCTCCTAATTTCATAAAATTTATTTTCATTAAGGGCTTTAATGAAAATATCAGCTAATTGATTTTTGGTATTTATGTATTCAAGCATTATATCATTATTTTGAACATATTTTTTTATAAAATAATATCTAATTTTAATATATTTTGATCTAGAGTATTGAATTAGATTTTTGATTAAATTGATGGCACTAGTGTTATCATATTTTATGAGAATACTTTTAAGTTTAATATCAAAATTTATGAGTTGTTGCTTAATCCATAAGATTTAAGCACAGCAACTTCCAGCTGTAATGTATTCGGCCTCAGCCGTAAACAAAGCCACTAAATTTTACTTCTTACTAAATCAGGAGATTAAGTTTACTTCTAAAAATTGATAAGTTCTACTAGTACTTTTTCTATCAAGTTTATATCCAGCAAAGTCAGCATCTGAAAAACTTATTAAGTCTATAGATGATTATTTTAAAAATCAAAGACCTAAGTTTTGTGTTCTTTTAAAGTATTTAAATTTTTTTTTAATAGTATTTAAGTATGATTCTATAGGGTTTGATTAATATCTAGCACACATACATATACTGAACATTATATCAGGTTTACTTGCAGTCAGATATAATAAAGATTCCATCATGTCCCTATAAAGTTTTGTATCAATACTTTTACCATGCTTATCCTTTTCTAATTTATAGAAAGGGGTCATAGGGGTACTTAAAATTTTTGAGCTCTCCGTTCTAAATTTCTTTAATAGCTCTCTTGTGTACTTACTTTGGGTGATGGAGATCCCTTCCTTCATTTGTTTGATCTGGAGTCCGAGAAAGAATGTGAGTTCTCCCATCATGCTCATCTTGAACTCCCCCTACATAAGTTTGATAAATTTTTGACATAAATTTTTATTAGTAGACCCAAATATAATATCATCAACATATATTTGTATAACTAAAATTTTTTTATCTTTTCTTTTTATAAAAAGAGTAGTGTCAATTTTTTCTCTTGAAAAATTATTTTCTAATAGAAACTTACTTAATCTTTTGTACCAAGCTCTTGGAGCTTGTTTTAATCTATATAATGCTTTGTTTAATTTAAATACATGATCCAAAAATTTATGATTTTTAAAATTAGAGAATTATTCAACATAAACTTCTTCAGCAATATAACCATTTAGAAAAGTACTCTTAACATCTATTTAAAACAAATTAAAGTTCATAAAGCAAACAAAAGCAAGTAGCATTCTTATAGCTTTTAGTCTAGCAACAGGAGCAAAAGTTTCATCAAAATCAATTTCTTCTTGTTGATTATATCCTTTAGCAACTAATCTTGCTTTATTTCTTATAACATTTCCATCTTTATCTAATTTGTTTCTATACAACCATTTGGTTCCTATTATTGGGTGATTTTTAGGTCTTGCAAATAGTATCCATACATTATTTCTTTCAAATTGATTTAATTTATCTTGCATGGTAATTATCCAGTTATTATCTTTTTCAACTTCATCTATTGTTTTAGATTCTGTTGGTGCAGAATTCTGCCGAGGTCAGAGTTGCTAGAGTTGAGATGACCGCAGCCACCGTCGAAACCTGCAAGGAAAGTCTAAACCAGAGTTGAGGGTGCTCTGACAAGACCCTCCGATGCCCAAGTCAGTACTCTGCTTCAACAGAAATGGAGTGCTCGAGTGAGAATTTTAGCAGAGTTTCGAGATAGAGTTTTGAGCTTAGAGAAGAACGTATCTGGGGGTTCCTTTATATAGATGAAGAGCGTAACTGATTGACAGTGACATCTGTAACTGCCTGGTAGTGGGCTGTTCAGAGCCGCATGGAGTTTGTTATGAAGAGTAGTGGCGTCAAGGGTCGTTCAGGGCCACGTGGAGTTTGTTATGGAGAGTGGAGTGGTGTTCGTTGTCGCGACTCGTTAGAGAGTGGTGGAGCCATATGAAATCTATTGCAGAGAGTGGAGTAAGGTAGTGGCCGTTGTCGTGACTTGCCGGAGAGTTTGGATCTATCGGCTGGAGCTCGATTGGGATGTCTGATGGAGCGGAATGGCTCTCTATCCCATCGATCTAGGAGAAGCTCGGATATTTTTAAGGTTGCTGATGAGTCTACCATTGTCGGATGCCTCAGGCGTTGATGCTACAGGCGGGAGTCATCTGCTGTAGAAGCTCGGATGGAGACTTTCTATTGGTGAAGTCCGACAGGAGTCCGATTGCTAGGGAAGTCTGTCTGGGATTTGCCTGATGTGGAAGCTCGTCTGAAGATTATCCATCAAAGAAGTCCGATTTCATGAAGAATCTGACGGAGGGTCGGCCAGTGGTGGACCTCGGATGGCATTGGAGAGGTTCGGCAGACACCAGAGGCGATCGACCGTTGTAGAAATCCAGCTGCTGGAGCCCGTCGGTTGTAGAAGCTCGTCCGATATCCATCCGCTATGGAAGTTTGGACAGAGTCTGGTTCTTGTAGAAGGCTGAAAAGAGATCGCTTATTGTAGAGACTCGGTCGAAGATCGGTTATCGTGGGAGCTCAGAGTGGCGACCTGGCCGGTAGATCCTGTCCCATTGTAGAAGCTCGTCTGGGATCCGACCACGAAGAAGCTCGACCGAAGTCTACCTGTAATAGAAGTTCGGAAGAAATTTATTTACAGTAGAGGCTCGAATAGAATTTGCTTATGGTAGATATCCAGGGTAGACCGCCCGCTATAGGAGTTCGGAGTAGATCGCTCATAGTAGAAGTTCAGAGTAGACCGCTCGTAGTAGAAGTTCGGAGTAGAGCGCTCATGGTAGAAGTTCGGCTCTCGCAGGAGCTCGATTGGAATCCTGAAGGCGGTCGACCGCCGTAGAAACTTGGATGGAGTCTGATTACTGTAGAAAACTCGTTGTCGTAGAAGCTCAGATATTGACGAAGTCCGGAAGAAGTTTGGAGAATAGTTGATCACTGTAGAAGGTCGACTGATAGTGAGACCCAGAGAGCTTTTGGAGTAACCCGGTAGATGGATGGAGAAGCTCATTATCGAAGAAGTTCGAATGGTATTATGGAAGCTCGGACGGTCGAGGGGGTTTAGAGAAACACCACACAAAATCGGAAGCCGAAAAAGTTCCGGAAGGGTCGGTCTTTTACAAACTTCAGTCGGAGGGTATTTTATACCCAACACCAGTCCCCTTAATTTTGAGTTTGGGTTCCGAATGAAGAAAGTACAGAAAAATTCTCTCGACCGAAGTTGCCCCCCTCAATTTTCGCACTCGATGGTTGCCAGATATTTTGGCGCTTGGCGTGCTAGTACTGGAGCCTTTTCGAAAAAGATTTTTTCTTTCTGGAATTTCTGCTGGAGTGCTGCCCCATGTACGGTGCAATAATGGTTTTACCAATTGTCGGCCACCTCCAGCCGCTTGCCACAGTGAGTAGGCCACGCATTGGTTATAGACTGGCCAGAGGAGTCCTGCAGTCATTATTGCACCAGACCCCATCGCCTATTTAAACCAACCTCCCCCCTTCGGGGATCTCACTTTGCACGGAAGTTTCTTCGATCCCTCCTTCGTTGCTGATATGGACGTGGACGCGGATTGGATGTCAGCCAAAAGTCTCAAAGCCCACTAGAGAGAAGGCGCTGCAGCTTCCAGGTTGGCGAAGAAGGCGAGGGTAGAAGAGACAGATCTGGCCGCATTTTGCCTTGATCGCCCAGAGCCTGCACTTGTGGCACATCTTCGAGTGCGAGTGAAAGGAATATGCCCTACAAGCCAATCGAAATTTATATTTTGATGGGTTTTCCTTGTAATCTTTCAGACTTATGTATTGACTCTTTAAATAATAAAAGGCATTTTCATCATATGTTGCATCTTACTTTAGTAATGATTATGATGAACTCCATAAATCAGGAAAATGGGTTTAGGGTTATGATGAGATCATACCTATGAGACCTAAAATCCTAAAAATCCTGATTTAGAATATTTCTAGTCATAGGAGTTTTGAGTAGGAGATCAATATTCCGGATAGATTAGCACTTTCTATGTATGCTCGATGGAGAGGGTGGCAGATCTCATATGCCACTTGTATGAGACACTAATACAAGGAAGTGGGTGCTCATTAGAGAATGAGTTCACTGAATTGATCCGACTTAAGAAACATCTTATGGAATTTACTTACCTGTCAAGAGATGTTTTCTTATAGTGGGAGTTGTGCATGTAATCCTTTGACCTGAGACTACCATAGAACCTTGTATACATGAATCTATATTTTTTGGTTCATACTCATTCATGACTTAGTCATGTACGGGGTGTTCTAGATATGGTAGAATGTGTATGGAGGTTGTGAGTAGGTCAACATGGAATCGATCACTCCTGGTAAGAGAAAATGGCATCCTACTTGTTCTGATCGATTGATGATTCAGGAAGCCTTTGATCAAAGTAGAATAAAAATTAGAAAAAGTTTCTAATATTTTATTAATTGAATCATCATATAAGATTGAGAGAAATATGAGTATGATATTGGATTTGACATCATTCCATATCTAGAGTCATATTCGGGGTGCAGGGAGATCGCAGGATCAAATTGCACGATAACTTTCCACTGAAGGATATTTTTGGTATTTTCATCAAAAATTTTATATCTTCCAGGTAGACATGATACATTGCTAGACGTCAATCTTATCTTATGGATTTGATCAAATTAAAGAGTTTAATTCAATCACCAATTAGAAAGAGTTCTAATTGCTGAAATCGAGTTAGCTCGATTGGATCTAGATCGGTTAGAATAAATTCTAATCAAATCAAATCGACTTCAACTCAGACCTATTACTGGCTAGATGTGGAACCCAGTGGGTCACACACAAAGGATATTGATCAGGGGTCTAATTGGATTAGATCATGTTTGCAAAATTGACATGCTAGCACATGTTGCAAAAAACTAGCTCCTTATTTTGAATCGGGTTTAAAATTGATTCCAGATTGGGCTAATTAAAGCCAAATTAATTCAAATAAATTTTGGATTTGAGTTGGTTCAGCCTTTTTCTACATGTACCGAAAATTTGGAGCCAGGAAACTAATTCTCTATGAGTCAAGAATTTTTCTTGTGCGTGGGTGCAGTTTTTGTGTGCAGAAATAGTTTTTGCATCCCATGAGATGGGATGCCTCATCCTTGAGCTTATCCTATGTTCCATAATGAAATAAATTTTTGGATGATT
Organism: Elaeis guineensis; assembly: GCF_000442705.2. Classification (NCBI taxonomy): domain Eukaryota; kingdom Viridiplantae; phylum Streptophyta; class Magnoliopsida; order Arecales; family Arecaceae; genus Elaeis; species Elaeis guineensis. Next base: position 34,739,673 of record NC_026007.2, read on the forward strand.
CCTAACTTTATTTTGAGCATCAAGATTTTTTTTTGAAATTAAAATTCCTTCTGGTTTAATCGTGGAAATTCGTTGAAGTTGGAAATCCTGTCAGCCTGATCCATGCGCCTGACCAAGAGTCCAACTTGTGAAGGACTCTAACCCATTTGTCATGGTACTTTTTAATCTGAATTTTTTTCCACGACATTCTCATGTTAGAACCTTGATTTTTGGCCATTTGATGGATAAAATTACATTGATGGGTGGTAAAAAAAAATTATGCCATGCGAAGCTGTGCGACTCATCAGAGAATCATCGAGAAAAATGTTCCGAAGAGTCCTTCTGCATGAAGTGTCTCTTGGATTTTTTCTCGATGATTGCCATATGTCAAAAACTTCCAGATAGGCATGAGAATTCATCAGGAGGTATGAGATTTTCTGATGGATGTGAGATGGCGCATGGAAGGGGTGCAAAAAATTCCCGAAGGCAACCCATCGCTAAGTATTTAAAGGGGGGTGCGCCGGGGGATTGGATTCATTCAGATTTCCAATTTCTCCTTTCTTTCTAACTTTCTCTCTCTATTATTCAATTAGTCTCTTCCTTCTCTTGTTAGGACAAGTCCAAAAATAGAAAGGACAAGTCCGATTTTAGGACAAGAGTCTAGGAAGAGAATTAAGGAAGACAAGGAGAGAAGAAAGGTAGGGATAGGAAGGCTAGGAGAAGAGGAAGAGCGTCTTGAGGTCCTAGTGTTCAAGAAAATTCTCAGAGTGAGAATTTTGAAGGAGGAATCATCTCAAAGAGTTGGTGTCCTGATCATAGCCCTGTGTGGATCACCGTTGGAGGGCAAACACTTGGGCGCCTGGTGGAGGTTCTATCAAAATTTGGATTAAGCGCTGCAGGTATTCTTCTATAACTTAAATTTAATCTTGAATTTATGTTATATATGATTATTAATTATGAAGGAGATACTGGTTTAAGAGTTTAATATTTAAAATTTCTTTATTAAAATTTTAAAATCCATTATGTTTCCACTGTGCATGCCCACTCTGAAACCCTACAGTGGTATCAGAGCCGGCCTTGTTTGGTTCAATCATATATACATAATATTTATGTGATCTATAGTATGATTTATACTATAAAATAGTTTATACTTTCATATGATGATATGAAATAATACATATATCATTCACCACTTCATCATCTTGACATAAGGTTGTCCTAGCATAACAGGGTTATGCTGCAAGGTTGTCCTAGGATGATGAATGTCCATATGTTACACTTGCACATATAGAAAATTTTAATGTTGATACATAAATGGATATTATGTAGTTAGAATGTGCATGAGACCAAATAAAAGCCCTCATTAGAAAATTATATTAAGTGATAGTGATATGCAACTATGGGTTAACCAATTCTTGATCAATTGATCAATTGGTGTCTAGGAAAGTGCTATAGGTAGTTTTTTAATTGGTTCCATTGTCTGACCTGACTAATTTATTGGTTTCTAAGGAAAGCAACGGGAGGACCCCCACCTTACTTACCTGGCCAATTTGATTAAGCGATCTTGATATTGAAAAACCCTAATGTTGAAAACACTATTAAGGGCCTTCCTTCATGCTAGGTTAATGTTACATCATGAACTATGGCTTGTTTGTTGTGTTAACATGAGGCTTGTCATAAGGATTGATATAACATAATCCTGGTGCATAGAAGATGCTTACGGTAATTTTGAATATACTGCTTTGTTGTGTTAACATAAGGGCAGTTATATTAGAATTTGACTGTATTGAAATGAAGGGTCTAACTTAACTAAAATATTATAGCTTGTTGTGTTAACACAAGGCTAATAATATTTTAGAGGCCAAGATATAATATTGAAAATTGCATGAGATGCAATTGAAAAGAGTTTCCTACCTATGAACTCATAAGGATTTGTTGTGTTAACACAAGATCATTATGAGGAATTAGGGTCTCAATCCCACTAAGATAAATATAACATATGTCTCGTTCATCATAGTAGAGGGTTATGATGTTCGATAAAATAATAGGAGGTACAATTAAATCTAAAGACCTTATTTAATTGTATGAGTCAATATGAGTTGTTTGCTTATGTAATATTCTTTAATTATTGTAGATTAAATTCTATAAATGGCATCTTCACTATCATTGTGAGGAATTTTAGATTCCAACAAGTTGACCGGTCTCAATTATGTGGACTGGTTGAGAAATTTAAAGATCATACTCACTTAAGAAAAACTCTCCTATATTCTTGACATCCCTGAACCACAAGAGGTTGGGGATGATACCACAGAAGAGGAGGTATCTACATACAGGATGTGAAAGAATGACAGTTTGACTGTCAAGTGCATCATACTGGCCTCTATGAGCAATGAGTTACAGAGGCAGCATGAGAGCATGGATACTCAATCCATACTCCTCAATCTTAAAGAGTTGTATGGAGAACAGAGTAGAACTGCTAGATATGAGATATCTAAGCAGTTATTCCGTGCTAGAATGACTGAGGGATCATCCGTACAAGACCATGTCCTGAAGGTCATTGATCTGATCACTAGATTGGGTCAACTTGATTTTGTGATGAATGGAGAATTAAGTCAGGATTTGATCCTGCAATCTCTTTCTGAGTCATTCGCTCAGTTTGTTGTGAACTATCATATGAACAAACTGAATACCTCCTTACCTGAGTTGTTAAATATGCTTAAGACAGCTGAGAGCCATATTAAGAAAGAAAAGGCTCCACTTCTTCTTGTGGGTAAAACCTCTAAGAAGAAGTCAGGTTTTAAGGGTTCAAAGAAAGCACTGAATCCTAAGGGTGGCAAGATGAAGAAGAAGGGGAAGAAAGTCTCCGGATAGGGTACCTGCTTTCACTGCGGCAAGGAAGGATACTGGAAAAGAAATTGCAAATTATATCTTGCAACTATAAAGGCATGTGCAAGCGATGCACCAAAAGGTATGTATGAGATACATACAATTTTGTCATTAAGTTCTTCCAATTCAGACTCTTGGGTATTGGATACTGCCTGCGGTTCTCATATCTGCAAGTCGTTGCAGGGGCTGCAGAACATTAGAGTGCTGAAGAAGGGTGACTTCGAGCTCTACGGCACTGGAGGAGAGTCAATCCAAGCAGAGGCTGTAGGGACATATATGTTAAAGTTACCTTCTGGAAAGATCTTAGAGCTAGAAAACTATTATTATATGCCTAAGATCATTAGAAATATTATTTCTGTATCGTTACTATTGCAACGAGGTTATGAAATAAATGGAAAGAGCAATAGTTGCTCAATTTCTTTTTCTAATGAAATTATCTGTCATGGCGTTATTAATAATAGTCTTCTAATTCTATCTAATGACAATGTTTTCCATATTAATGAAAGTAAAAAGCGAAAGAGAGAAGAGTTGAATAATACTTTACTTTGGCATTGTCGACTTGGTCATATAAGTGAGACAAGGATTAACAAGTTATACAAAGAAGAGTTCTTTGTTCCTTATGATTATGAATCATTAGGTACTTGTGAATCTTGTCCTATGGGAAAAATTCCTAAGACTCCATTTAGTGGACATGGAGAAAGAACAAGTGAGTTATTAGGACTTGTACATACTGTTGTATGTGGTCCTGTGACAACAGAAGCCAGAGGAGGATACTCTTATTTTATAACGTTCACTGATGATTTATCTAGGTTTGGATATGTGTATCTTATGAAACACAAGTCTGAAGCCTTTGATAAATTTAAAGAGTATCAAAGTATGGTCGAGAAATAAACTGAAAAAAGTATTAAAATTCTTCGATCTGATCGAGGAGGAGAATACTTATCCAATGAATTTTTAGATCATCTTAAAGAAAATAAAATTCTCTCAGAATGGATCCCTCCCTATACACCACAGCTAAATGGTGTAGCAGAAAGGAGGAATCGTACTTTATTATATATGGTGCGGTCCATGATGTGCCTTACAGATTTGTCAATTTCTTTCTGGGGATATGCCCTAGAAACTGCTATCTATATCTTGAATAGAGTACCTTCAAAATCTGTACCAAGCACTCCATATGAGATATGGAGAAGAAAAAAAGCCTAATCTTAAGTATCTTAAGATATGGGGCTGTCCAGCTTATGTTAAAAGAAATTTTGGACATAAGCTGAGTGCTAGGGCAGATAAATGCTTGTTTGTAGGTTATCCTAAAGAGAGTATAGGATACCTCTTTTACCATCCTACTGAACATAAGATGTTTGTCAGTAAATATGCCACTTTTATGGAAAAAGAGTTTATCCTAGAAAGAGGCGGTGGGAAGAAAATTGAACTTGGAGAAGTTCAAGACCTACAAATGCAAGCACAAGATGATCCTCAATCAAAAATATCCATTAATGAAGTACAAACACAAAGTACACCTCCTCTTCAAAGGTCGGATAGGGTGCGGAATGCACCTATGAGGTATGGGTTCGTTATTGAGAATAATGAAGCCCACATCATTGAGAATGATGAACCTTTGACCTATATGGAAGCCATCATGAGAAGGGACTCAGACAAATGGCTAGAGGCTATGAAATCCAAAATGGACTCCATGTATTCCAACCAAGTGTGGACTTTGGTTGATGCACCAGAGGGTGTGACCCCTATTGGATGCAAATGGGTCTATAAGAAAAAGATTGGAGTGAATGGCCAAGTTGAAACCTATAAAGCTAGATTAGTAGCCAAAGATTTCAGGCAAAAACAGGGTATTGATTATGATGAAATATTTTCACCTATTGCCATGCTCAAATCTATACGGATTATGCTTGCAATAGCAGCATACCATGATTATGAGATTTGGCAAATGGATGTGAAGACCGCCTTCCTTAATGGTTATCTTGAGGAAGAGATTTACATGTCTCAGCCAGAAGGGTTTGTCTCAAAAGGGAGAGAAAATCAGGTATGCAAGCTTAAGAAATCTATTTATGGATTAAAACAGGCCTCGAGGAGTTGGAACATCCGATTTGATGTTACAGTCAAATAGTTTGACTTTATCAAAAATATAGATGAACCTTGTGTATACAAGAAGACTAGTGGGAGTGCCATTATCTTCTTAGTTTTATATGTGGATGACATACTTCTTATTGGGAATGATATCCCAATGTTACAATCGGTCAAGACATGGCTATCAAGTAAGTTTTTCATAAAGGATTTGGGTGAAGCATCCTATATACTAGGTATAAAGATCTATAGGGATAGATCTAAGAGGATGTTAGGCTTGTCCCAATCCAAGTACATAGACTTAGTGCTAAAGAGGTTTAGCATGGATGGAAGTAAAAGAGGTTATTTACCCATGAGTCAAGGCATACATCTCTCTAAAAGGATGTCTCCTAAAACACTGGAAGAGAGAAATAGAATGAGTTCTATTTCCTATGCTTCGGCAGTAGGGTCGATCATGTATGCTATGCTATGTACTAGGCCTGATGTTGCCTATGCCTTAGGCATAGTTAGTAGATTTCAGGCTGATCCAGGAGAAAATCATTGGAAAGCAGTGAAAAATATTCTTAAGTACCTAAGAAGGACTAAAGATATTTTTTTAGTATATGGAGGATCTGATTTAAAACTAAAAAGTTATTCTAACTCTAGTTTCCAATCAGACCCTGATGATAGTAAGTCCACTTCAGGGTATGTCTTTACTCTTAATGGTGGAGCTGTTAGTTGAAAAAGTTCCAAGCAGCAGACTGTAGCTGACTCAACCACTGAGGCAGAATATATAGCTGCAAGTGAAGCCGCCAAGAAAGCTGTTTGGATGAAGAAGTTCATCACTGAGTTGGGTGTCGTTCCTGAGATTAAGAATCTAGTACCACTTTACTGTGATAATACTGGAGCAGTTGCTCAAGCAAAGGAACAAGGTCTCATCATAAATCCAAGCACATTCTAAGACGCTTCCATCTCGTTTGTGAAATAATCGAAAGACAAGATGTTGTCATTGAATGAGTAGAAATAAAGAATAACATAGCAGACTCATTCACTAAGGCTCTACCACAGCAGCAATTCGATCGCCATCTCGATTGTATGGGGATAAAATATAAGGGCGATTGACTTTAGTGCAAGTGGGAGATTGAAAGAAATATGCCCTACAAGCCAATCAAAATTTGTATTTTGATGGGTTTTTCTTGTAATCTTTCAGACTTATGTATTGACTCTTTAAATAATAAAAGGTATTTTCATCATATGTTGCATCTTACTTTAGTAATGATTATGATGAACTCCATAAATCAGAAAAATGGGTTTAGGGTTATGATGAGATCATACCTATGAGACCTAAAATCCTAAAAATCCTGATTTAGAATATTCCTAATCACAGGAGCATTGAGTAGGAGATCAATGTTCCGGATAGATTAGCACTTTCTATGTATGCTTGATGGAGAGGGTGGCAGATCTCATATGCCACTTGTGTGAGACACTAATACAAGGAAGTGGGTGCTCATTAGAGAATGAGTTCACTGAATTGATCCAACTTAAGAAACATCTTATGGAATTTACTTACCTATCAAGAGATGTTTTCTTATAGTGAGAGTTGTGCATGTAATCCTTTGACCTGAGACTACCATAGAACCTTGTATACATGAATCCATATTTTATGGTTCATACTCATTCATGACTTAGTCATGTACGGGGTGTTCTAGATATGGTAGAATGTGTATGGAGGTTGTGAGTAGGTCAACATGGAATCGATCACTCCTGGTAAGAGAAAATCGCATCCTACTTGTTCTGATCGATTGATGATTCAGAAAGCCTTTGATCAAAGCAGAATAAAAATTAGAAAGAGTTTCTAATATTTTATTAATTGAATTATCATATAAGATTGAGAGAAATATGAGTATGATATTGGATTTGACATCATTCCATATCCAGAGTCATATTCGGGGTGCAGGGAGATCGCAGGATCAAATTGTACGATAACTTTTAACTGAAGGGTATTTTTGATATTTTCATCAAAAATTTCATATCTTCTAGGTAGACATGATACGTTGCTAGACGTCAATCTTGTCTTATGGGTTTGATCGAATTAAAGAGTTTAATTCAATCACCAATTTCAGGTTAGCTCGATTGGATCTAGATCGGTTAGAATAAATTCTAATCAAATCAAATTGACTTGAACTCAGACCTATTTCTGGCTAGATGTGGAACCCAATGGGTCACACACAAAGGGTATTGATCAGGCGTCTAATTGGATTAGATCATGTTTGCAAAATTGACATGCTAGCACATATTGCAAAAAACTAGCTCCTTGTTTCGAATCAGGTTTAAAATTGATTCCAGATTGGGCTAATTAAAGCCAAATTAATTCAAAATAATTTTGGATTTGAGTTGGTTCAGCCCTTTTCTGCATGTACTGAAAATTTGGAGCTAGGAAACCAATTCTCCACGAGTCAAAAATTTTTCTTGTGCGTGGGTGCAGTTTTTGTGTGCAGAAACAGTTTTTGCATCCCATGAGATGGGATGCCTCATCCTCAAGCTTATCCTATGTTCCATGATAAAATAAATTTGTGGATGATTTCTAACTTTATTTTGAGCATCAAAAATTTTTTTTAAAATTAAAATTCCTTCTGGTTTAATCATGAAAATTCGTTGAAGTTGGAAATCCTGTCAGCCTGATCCATGCGCCTGACCAAGAGTCCAACTTGTGAAGGACTCTAACCCATTTGTCACGCCACTTTTTAATCTGAATTTTTTTCCACGACATTCTCATGTTAGTGCCTTAATTTTTAGCCATTGGATGGATAAAATTATGTTGATGGGTGGTGGAAAAAAATTATTCCGTGCGAAGCTACGTGACTCATCGAAGAATCATCGAGAAAAATATTCCGAAGAGTCCTTCTGCATGAAGCATCTCTTGGATTTTTTTTCGATGATTGCCATGTGTCAAAAACTTCTAGATAGGTATGAGAATTCATCAGGAGGTGTGAGATTTTTTGATGGATGCGAGATGGCGCGTGGAAGGGGCGCGAAAAATTCCCGAAGGCAACCCATCGCTAAGTATTTAAAGGGGGGTGTGTCGGGGGATTGGATTCATTCAGATTTCCAATTCCTCCTTTCTTTCTAACATCCTCTCCCTATTGTCCAATTAGTCTCTTCCTTCTCTTATTAGGACAAGTCCAAAAATAGAAGGACAAGTTCGATTTTAGGACAAGAGTCTAGGAAGAGAATTAAGGAAGACAAGGAGAGAAGAAAGGTAGGGATAGGAAGGCTAGGAGTAGAGGAAGAGCGTCTTGAGATCCTGTTATTCAAGAAAATTCTCAGAGTGAGAATTTTGGAGGAAGAATCATCTCAAAGAGTTGGTGTCCTGATCATAGCCCTGTGTGGATCACCGTTGGAGGGCGAACACTTGGGTGCCTGGTGGAGGTTCTGCCGAAATTTAGATTGAGCGCTGCAGGTATTCTTCTATAACTTAAATTTAATCTTAAATTTATGTTATATATGATTGTTAATCATCAACGAGATACTAGTTTAAGGGTTTAATATTTAAGATTTCTTTATTAAAATTTTGAAATCGATTATGTTTCCACTGTGCATGCCCACTCTGAAACCCTACAGTGAGTACTTCCCAGTCCTGCGGAGGGGGGAAGCTAAAGGGGGACTGGAAGAAGAAGTCAGAAAGAATGGGAAGCTCGATCTCAAAAAGAAGGTCATGCCTGCCGTCATTGTGAGGCAGCGGAAGCCATGGCGCAAAAAGGATGGTGTCTACATGTACTTCGAAGATAATGCTGGAGTAATTGTTAATCCGAAGGGGGTCGAAAGAAGAAGTCCGGTACTTAAAGCAATCCTCGATGATGACTAAAATCGAGAGTTCGAAGTCTGATGGTACTGAGCTTCCTTGAAGCTCTTTTGCTTTGTATTCCTTTCCTTTCTTGTTTTTTCTCTTTTTTGGCCTTCAAGGCTTTGTAATGTACACTTCACTAATGAAATGAAAAGAAAATTTTTCATTATCTTATCCATTCTTGTATTAAATTGTTGTTTACCGAACTTCTTTTGTCTTTCATCTTATTTGGCATCGGCGTTGTTTGTGATTCCTCGTCTATTCTTGCTTTGAGTTGTTGTTTACCGAACTTCTTTTATCTTTTATCTTGTTTGATGCCGACGTTGTTTGAAGGTTTCTGATCGTCGCCGTGTCGATTTGCCTTTTTTGTTCATGACCGTAGGTCTTTTTGAGGCCATTTGAGTTTGACGCTTCCTCCTGATGCTCGAGCTTGGGGACCCAAACTCCTCGTTACTTTGAGGAAGTCGATTTCTCCTCGGCTCATATTGAGTTCCCTCTTAGTGACTGAGAGATTTTTGATAGGAGTATCCTTCCTCGTTGAGATGAGGTCCCTTGTGTCTTTGATGTGGTTTATTTTTTACTTGTCGCTGGTATAGTTCGTCGCTTTCCCTTTTCATATCTCCCTCTCTTTTTTTTGTGTTCGAGTGAGGGTTTTCCCTCTGCTCTTAACGGGGTCATGAGAGCATAGAGGAGCCATTGAGGAGGCTTTCCTCTTCATCCAGTCTTGATCGACTGGGTCTTTGTTTGCATCAGGATGAAGTTTTTCTCTTATTTCCGACAGCCAATTTCAGCTTGTGTTAGGATGAGGTTCTCCTTCTATTCCTAATAGGGCTATGGGGGCACGTAAGAGCCACTGCAAGGGCCTCTCCCTCCATCCGATCTTTAAGTAACCAGGCCTTCGACTTTGCTCATGTTAGGACGAGGTTCTCCTCCTATTCCTAACAAGGCTGTGGGGGCACATAAGGGCCGTTGCGAGGGCCTCTCCCTCCATCCGATCTTTAAGTAACCGGGCCTTTGACTTTGCTCATATTAGGACGAGATTCTCCTCCTGTTCCTAACAAGGCTGTGGGGGCACATAAGGGCCGTTGCGAGGGTCTCCCCCTCCATCCGATCTTTAAGTAATCGGGCCTTCGACTTTGCTCATGTTAGGACGAGGTTCTCCTCCTATTCCTAACAAGACTGTGGGGGCACATAAGGGCCGTTGTGAGGGCCTCTCCTTGTGAGAAATTCAGTGTAGAGATAAAATGGTAATTTTAAAACTTTTTCAAAATTATGATTTTACAGTGAAAAATATTGATTAATCTAATTAATTAATATGAGTTTACCCTACACTAGGATCTAAATATGATATATAGCATGCATGCATTTAAATTTGAAATTCAAATTCGAATAGTAAACACTTTACTGCAATGTGTTCAGAACACAATACCTTTGTGCGGGTAGTAGATCGCCACAATCTGATCATGGTCGGGAGAGTCTGATAATCGCGATGTAGTCACACAGTGTGTCTGGCCTCTGTGGATCGTCCACACGAAGCTCCCAGTCTGATCGACTCCTCACGAGTGCTAGCTCGTTGTAGAGCCCTTTTGACGGTCGATGCTGATCGAACTCCTTCGATCGATGTCTGTTGATTCTTTGAATACTTCGAATCATCAACAAACATGCTTGAGAGGATGTTGAAGATCTTCCTAAAATTTTATGGGCTCACGACACTTGTAGCTCACTTTCTCACTTTCCGAACCCTAGGCTAAAACTCTAGGGAACTCACCGAAAACCTTGCACCCACTTTTCTTTCTTTTCTTTCTTTTTCTCTTGGAAGGATATGGACTTCCTTCTCACGCACAAGACTTCTCACGCCCTAGAATTTTTCTCCAAAAATCTTCTTCTTTGCACACCCCACTCTTCTCCTCCTTTTATAACAACGTCAAACGTCATATCCAAAAGAAAAGATAAAGATGAGTAATTACACATTTGAATTCAAATCAAATTTTGAATTCAAATGGACACCAACTCATCCCTTATCCACTAAAGGCATGAGGTATGGCTTAAATTGTGCATGGAGTGATTTCATGAGAAACCTTTTCTCATGTAATAAATGGGATGTAAAAAAAGAGATAAGGTGCAAAGATTGATTGCCCATTCAAATTCAAACTTTATTTTGAATTTGAATGGCCAACCAATCATCCTTATCCATACATATGGCACATTAAAGTGGGGCGTGGAGAGGGCTTGGCGTGAGAAAATAATTCATGAGAAGTTCCTTCTCATGAATTCTAATGGGTGCAATGGAAGTGAGGTGGCGCATGGAGATTGGGTCAAGGTGGTTTAATTATTTAAACCAACCTAATTGAACCAAATAATTTAGGTCCAATTAGACTAATTTAAATCCAACTAAATTAGGCTTAATTAGGCTCAATAAAATCCTAATCAAATCAGGAATTGACTAAGCCCAACCCCTGATCAAATCAGGGACCAAACCATCTCGACGATTAGGTCAACTCTTAACCTAATTGGGTCAAACCCAACTGAATCCAAATCAATTGAACTTGATCCAAAAATAATTACTCAATCAAATTGAGTTAATTAGTGATCAAATTGTTGCTCCTAGATTGATTTTGATGATTACAAATCAGATTGAAGGGATTCAAATAATTTTAAAATGAAAAAGTCCTTATGATCTTCAAGGGCAAAATCGTAATTTCACTCAAATCTTGATTTGATAGTATCATTTGGTAGAACAAATGATTTGAAATCTATTGGTGAAAATTTCATTGTGTTTGGACTTATATTTTTGAAGTTATGAAGGTTTGAAGTGCATGAGTCGACTCATGAGTCAACTCATGGCACTGTGAGCTGATTGGCACTGTGAGCTGTTGGGCTTAAAATTTTTAGAAACCCAATTCACCCCCCCTCTTGGGTTGCATAGCTGGGAAACACAAATCATTAATTAAACCTCTCATAAATATTGAGTCCTAATCCGATGGGCAATCGGACATCAGAATTCATCGATATGTAACCCTGATTGAAAAGTCCCAACCAGTGGGACTCTTGACCCCGGTACCCATAATGTGTGGAACTCGTGATCAGAGAATCCTGATTCTCGATCATTGAGTCCCAAACATGTAGGATTCTACATCAGCCATCAGATCAGATAGGAACCTCTAATGTGTGTGACCCCACAGGTTCGAACCTAAGCCAATAGCACAGGAACCAATTTCTGTACTAATCAAAGTGACCATCTAGCAATGGTACCCGATGTCCGGATAGGTCGAAGAGTCACAATCACAACACTCAGAACCTACATGAATATGGTTACTGTATAATTCATCCTTTTGACCCCTGTGTTTAGGACGACTCAGGGTTAAACTGTCAACCTGGATCAGATCATCCGAATCGTGCTCAACTCAAACAGTCCTGTGACTCCTTACAAGGACTACCCTGGCCAAGGTTTTACTAAATTAAAACATGACTGTAGATAGCTCCTAAACTGGAGTGGTCAATCCCATCTTGACACATGCACCGACAAGTCAAGTACTTGACTACACCCAGCAGCCTTCTATCACTGAATTAGAAATTTAGGTAGTCCAGTGCCTAAGTGCAGTAGTTGCTTGCAAGTCACCGTGGTAGTCTCAGGTCGAAGGGACATTTATACCCATATTCCATCGGAGCAAATCTTGATAGCAGAAATAGCTTCAGAGTTGGTCACATTCAGTGCAGATGTACCCTTATATCTCACCTGTATGCCATACCAGTGTCTCCACACTCATTGGTTAAGAGGACAACCAACCTATATGACACATAACGACCTATGCTTGATAAACGTTGTTGTCCTTGGTAACAACGTATCATTTGGTCATGAACAGATTTAAGGACTAAACGACAAAACCTCCTTTGTCGAGTCTAAATAGTCCTAAGGACTTCACCACAACATAGGAGTTCATTAGAAGATGAAACATTTTATGATAAAAAATACCAAAATAATTTTTATTAATTTATAATTCATGTACATATATAAAAATGAGTACAACCGTTAACAGACTGACGATTGGCTTTGGGATACTATTCCCAGCAATCTCCCACTTGGCCTAAAGCCAATCGGTGCAGTATCTAATACCCATCTTCGACTTGTAGTTGTCAAACTCCTTCACCGCAATGACTTTAGTGAATGGGTCGACCAGGTTCTCCTTCCCGTCGATCTTCTGAAGATCGACGTCACCTCAATCCATAATTTTTCGGATGAGATGGTAGCAATGTAGAATATGCTTTGTCTGCTGGTGTGCCTTTGGTTCCTTCACCTGAGCAATGGCTCCAGAGCTGTCACAGTAGAGCAGAACTGGGCCAAGAAGGGAGGGTGCTACTCCGAGCTCAGTGATGAATTTTCTCAGCCACACCGCTTCTTTGGCAGCATCTGATGCGGCGACATACTCCGTCTTGCAAACTGAATCAGCCACTGTGTGCTGCTTGGAACTTTTCCAGCAGATAGCCCCACCATTAAGGGTAAAAATAAATCCTGACACACTTTTGCTGTCATCGTGATCAGACTGGAAACTAGAGTCTGTAAACCCTATAAGTCTCAAGTCCGATTCACCATAAACAAGCCACTGGTCTTTAGTATTTCTTAAATACTTCAGAATGGTTTTAACAACCTTCCAGTGATTCTCTCCTAGATCAGATTGGTATCTACTCACTACCCCTAGTGAGTATGCCACATCTGGTCGTGTACATGTCATGGCGTACGTGATAGATCCCACTACCGAAGCATATGGAATCCTACCCATACGCTTTCTCTCTTGAGGTGTTGTCGGATAATCTTTTTTCGAGAGAGAAATTCCATGGCCTATCGAAAGAAAGCCTTTCTTGAAATTCTCCATGCTGAACCTCTTCAGCATAGTATCAATGTACGTGGACTGAGATAAACTAAGCAATCTTTTAGTTCTATCCCTATAGATCCTCATCCCTAGGATGTAGGAAGCTTCTCTCAGATCCTTCATAGAGAACTGTGACGACAGCCAAATCTTTATTCCTTGTAATACAGGGACATCATTCCCGATTAAGAGAATGTCATCCACATACAATACAAGAAATACTACTACTGGACCATTATCCCACTTATAAATGCATGGCTCTTCTCTGTTCTTAACGAAGCCATACGTCTTGATCGTCCTATCAAAACGTATGTTCCAACTCCGGGATGCATGCTTAAGTCCATAAATGGACCTCTATAGTCTGCACACCTTAGACTCATCAGTGGATGTGAATCCTTCAGGTTGTATCATATACACCTCTTCATCCAGCTCTTCATTTAGGAAAGCTGTCTTTACATCCATCTGTCAGATTTCATAGTCCAGATGGGCAGCTATTGCAAGCATAATCCGAATGGATTTGAGCATTGCCACAGGAGAAAACGTCTCATCATAGTCTATACCATAATGTTGACGATATCCCTTGGCAACCAGACGGGCTTTATAGGTTTCCACCTTTTCGTCTGTGCCCCTCTTCCTCTTGAAGACCCACTTACACCCTATGGGTTTTACTCCTTCGGGTGGGTCAACCAATGTCCGCACATCGTTGACCTTTATGGACTCCATTTCAAATTTCATGGCTTCTAGCTATTTCTCAAAGTCGGGTCTTTGCATTGCATCCATGTAGGTGATCGGATCCTCATCGTTTTTATCAACTTCGATAGGATCGTCATCCCAGACCAAGAAACTATAGCATATGTCTGGTTGACGTGGTACTCTACCAGATCGCCTTAAAGGTTCTTGAACAATGGGCTTCGGATCTGATCTAATCAAATCCAGTTCAGGTTCAGCAACTTGTGTCGATTTTTCCACTTGTCGAACTTCATCAAGTTCGACCTTAGAGGCAACAGTCCTTTCACCAAGGAACTCCTTTTCCAAAAAAATTGCCTTAAGGCTGACAAACACTTTTTGCTCATCAGCTAGGTAGAAGTAATACCCTTTGGTCTCTTTTGGGTACCCTATAAAATTACACTTGTCAGACCTAGATCCAAGCTTGTTCGTAATTAAACGTTTAACATAAGCCTGACACCCCCAAACCCTAAGGTGTGAGAGTACTGGCTTACGTCCTATCCATATCTCATACGGCATTTTGGTTACAGACTTACTCGAAACTCTATTTAGAAGGTAACAAGCCGATTCAAGCGTATATCCCTAGAGGAAGATCGACAGACCAGCAAATCCCATCATGGATCGAACCATGTCCAACAAGGTCCGATTCCTCCTTTCAGACACACCATTATGCTGTAGTGTTCCAGGAGGTGTCCACTGAGAGAGAATTCCATTCTTCCCAAGATATGTTAGAAAATCATTGGAAAGGTATTCACCTCCTCGATCAGATCGAAGAGTTTTAATATACTTTTCAGTTTATTTTTCTACCTCATTTCGAAATAGTTTGAACATTTCAAATGACTCCGACTTATGCTTCATTAAATAGACATACCCATACCTCGATAGGTCATCTATGAAGGTTATGAAGTAGAAATATCCATCTCTTGCACTTGAGCTCATGGGTCCACATACATCAGAATGTACCAGAGCCAAGAGTTCACTGGCTCACTCATCTTTTTCAGTAAAAGGCGACTTGGTCATTTTACCAAGAAGACAAGACTCACAGGTTGGAAGTGATTCACAATCACCTACTTCAAGAATTCCTTCTTGAGCCAACCTGTTTATCCTGTTCTTATTGATATGACCTAGCCTACAGTGCCAAAGGTAGACTTCTGACACATTATCTATTCTAGGACATTTACCAGAGGTTTGAACCATATTAACAGGTTGTGATAGAAAGTAAATTCCATTATTAAGTTGTCCAACAAATATTGTAACACCATTCAAAATGATATTGCAAACATTTTCTTTTATTAAAAATTGATAACCGTTCATGGCCAAAAGGCCTACAGAAATAATATTTAATAAAAAGCTTAGACAATAGTGACATTCACTCAGAATTATGTTTCGAGAATTGATTACAAGGTTCATGATTCCTAATGCTAGAACTAGAACTTTGCTTCCATCTCCAACATTCAGGAATCTCTCGCCTTCATCAAATCTCCTACTGACTTGTAGACTCTGTATTGAATTGCAAATATGATAAGGGCTTCCGGTATCTAATACCCAGGCAGTAGTATCACAAATGGAAAAGTTGTAAGGTGTTATCATATAAGTACCTTGCTTCTTCTTCGGTCTGTTCGGGTCCAGTGAGGCAATGTATAGAGGACAGTTTCTCTTCCAGTGCCCCTGCTTCTCACAAAAGAAGCACTCCGCCTGGCTCTGGTCGGGCTTGCACTTCTTGGTTTAACCCTGTGCAGACGTCCCAGCATGCAGCTGCACCTTCTTATTCTTCTTCTTCTTGTTCTTCTTCTTCCCTTTCTTAAAGGGTCGACGACCAGAAGAAGACCCTCCCACAACATTCACCGACTTCTTATGGAGCTGGTGATCCTTCTCAAAGTTCTGCAGCAACCCCAACAAGCTGTGGTAGTTCACTGTAGGCTTTGTCATTCGAAAATGAGTAAGGAAGGGGAGGAAGGACTTGGGCAATGAATTAAGGTTCGCATCCTTATCGAGCTGCTCGTGCAGGGGAAAGCCCAGTTTACTTAGGCGCTCAATCATTTTGATCATGTACAGTACATGATCAGTGACTGAGGCTCCATCCCTCATCCAAGCATTAAAAATGGCACAACTAGTTTTGTGCCTTTCAACATCGTAAGGCATGCCAAAGGAGTCGTTCAACATTTGAAGCATCTCCTGTGGCTGGGCGTTCTAGAACCTGCAGTTGAACTCATTATTCATTAACGCCAGCATAATGCACCTAATGGTGGTGCGGTCGTTGAGCCACTTCTGCTAAGTATCTCGGACCGTCCCTCTAACGTTCGGGGCTGGCTCCTTAGGTGCCGGATCCGTTACTACATAAAGGATCTGCTCATGCTCAAGGACGATTTTTAATTTTCGATACCAGCTATCGAAATTAGGTCCCATGAGCTTGTCATTATCTAATAATGACCGGAGGGATAGGGTAGTGGCCATAGCTGCATAAAGGAAAACCAGACCTCTATTAGTACATAAATTATAAATACTAAAGACTTAGACTTTAGTCTAAAGTTTCTCCCAGTATTTTTACGAACTGGTAGCCTTAACCTCCAATTCGAGAAATTACTTTAATTTTTTAGTGGGTATTAGAATCCACACAAACTACACACGAGCCCAACTTTGGTTGGTCAACCCATATGCATCTATGGGTAGGTTCATAACCAGTTGTTTCTCTAAACAACTTCTAGTAATTGATTTTGCCCCAAAACCTAATCAGTAGGCTTTGGCCTCCACTGAAAAGATCTGGTTAGGTCCAACCATTAACATGATTTGATTTGGTGAATCAGACCAATAAATGATCAGGCCCGACTTTGGCCGACCAACCTGATCACCATCAGAAAGACTCAAACCAAATTATCATATTATGAATGATAATTCCATTAGTCAATAAGCACCAGGCCTTTGGGCCTCCAATGATTATTAAACTAATGGACTCATTATCCCTCACTTAATGGGAGGCTATGACTTAGTTATCAATATAACTTAATCATTTTTAGGGACCTAATAATTTTTGAGGATTTTATTAATGGATAGATGAGAAGAAAATATCTAGCCAATTTCAATCCTCCCACTGACTTCACCAAGTCAGATTAAAAAAGATTTAATTAAAGCCGGCATTAGGAGCACCTAAATCAGTCAAACTAATTTACCTAATGACATGGGTGAGCCCTAATCATCAAGTGATCTAATCAAAACCTAATTCATCAGGTTGGCCAGGTAAGTGAGATCAGTGGTGGGAATAAGCTATTAACTCGTCAGAGATCAAATCACTGCGAGTAGCTCCCCCTTAAAAACCACTGGTCAAACTGCCAAACTTACCTTAGACACCAACCGGTTCATTAGTTTTAATTTGATCAACTTAGTAAATAGGGTTCCACCTCATAGCCATGAATTAAGTCCATCTTGGTCTAGTTAAAGACATGAACCCATTCAACTATAACTATTGGAGTTGAGTCTAGAGTATCCTTGACCTAATCTAATTCAACTTTTGATTAGATTTGACCAATTACTCTAATTTAGTCCATTTCTTTAAGCTAACCTTAGGTCTAACCTAATTATGGACCTAATCCATCTAACCCATTAACCCACAAGTTTATGCAATTGTCTTAGGTCTTAATTCATAATTCTAGATCTACTAGACAACACTGAATTCTTTTAATTAAGTATTTGGGCTGATGGGTCAGGGTTTGGCATTTCGAAAATAATTTTCAAATTTGAAAGGTTTTATTTTTTGTTCACCAAATATGTTGACTCATTTCACAAATAGATCCGCACATTTCACAAATAGCAATCCTATTGCTAATTACATAACAGAAAATAACTCAATAAAAATAAATCATGAATATTTCTTTAGATCTAATCTAACACATTCATGATAAATTTTACAATTGAACCTTTACATCTTAATTCCTTTCGCTGCTTCATCTGCATGGGATATAATTGCAGCGGCACCCCTACCGCCGTAGGAGATCCCATCGAATAGGAGGAGAGGGCCTTTAAACCCTACTTTTCTCCTATGATCGGACGGCCATGGCAACCAACCCAATTCGATTACTTGTTACTTGGATCAAGTATATCTAACTATACCAATTTCAAAATTTAAATTTTAAAATTTGAATTTTAAATTTCAAATAAATTTCAAATTTTTGAATTTCAAATTTTTAATTTCAAATTTTTAAATTTTGAATTTCAAATTTTAAATTTTAAATTTTGAATTTCAAATTTTTGAATTTTGAATTTTGAACAACTTTTAAAATTTAAATTTTAAATTTAAACTTTTAGATTACAACTTAATCTATGCATGCAAATATATATATCATATCTAAGAACCTGCTCTGATACCATTTGTGGAAAATTCAGTGTAGGGGTAAAATGGTAATTTTAAAACTTTTTCAAAATTATGATTTTACAGTAGAAAATATTAATTAATCTAATTAATTAATATGAATTTACCCTACACTAGGATCTAAATATGATATATAGCATGCATGTATTTAAATTTGAAATTCAAATTCAAACAGTAAACACTATACTGTAATGTGTTCAGAACACAATATCTTTGTGTGGATAGTAGATCGCTACAATCTGATCACCATTGAAAGAGTCTGATCATCGCAATGCAGCCACATAGTATGTCTGACCTCTGTGGATCGTCCACATGAAGCTTCCGATCTGATCGACTCCTCACGAGTGCTAGCTCGTTGTAGAGCCCTTTTGACGGCCGATGCAGATCGAACTCCTTCGATCGATGTCTGTCGATTCTTCGAATGCTTCAGATCATCAACAAACGTGCTTGAGAGGATGTTGAAGATCTTTCTAAAATTTTGTGGGCTCACGACACTCGTAGCTCACTTTCTCACTTCCCGAACCCCAGGCTAAAACTCTAGGAAACTCACCGAAAACCGTGCATCCACTTTTCATTCTTTTCTTTCTTTTTCTCTTGGAAGGATATGGACTTCCTTCTCACGCACAAGACTTCTCACGCCCCAAAATTTTTCTCCAAAAATCTTCTTCTTTGCACGCCCCACTCTTCTCCTCCTTTTATAACAACGTCAAACGTCTTATCCAAAAGAAAGGATAAAGATGAGTAATTGCACATTTGAATTCAAATCAAATTTTGAATTCAAATAGACACCAACTCATCCCTTATCCACTAAAGGTGTGAGGCATGGCTTAAATTGTGCATGAAGTGATTTCATGAGAAACTTTTTCTCATGTAATAAATGGGGCGTAAAAAAAGGGATAATGTGCAAAGATTGATTGCCCATTCAAATTCAAACTTTATTTTGAATTTGAATGTTCAACCAATCATCCTTATCCATACATATGGTACATTAAAGTTGTTGTGATCCAGGTGGTGTGCCCAAGGCCCAGGGGACCAAGGCTAAGGCCAAGGTCCATCATTCATGAGGGCTTCATGGAGACTCTAGGGCTAGTTGGGCTCTAGGTTGAAAGGCTGTGGGCCTTTCAGGTTCTTGAGGTCTAGGTTATGTGGGCCTCAAGGGATCAACTCTTTATGGGCCAGGTCTGGGCCCAGGATAGGTGAGATTAGGTTGAGTCATGGGTGTACATGGGCTTGGATTAACCTAATCTCCCATAGAGTTGGTCAAGGGAGTTTGGGTTTGGGTCACTTGACCCGGTGTTTATATATATATGTACTTGTATAGGTTTGATTAAGCCAAAAAAATAGATAACTCTTTCTCCCGAGTCTCTCTCTCTCTCTTCCCCCTCTCTCTCCAGCAATCTTTCATGCACCAGGAGCAAGAAATCCTAGGGTTTCTTGCCGCCAGTCCATAAAAGGAAAGGAAAGAAGGGAGGCGCTAGCCCCTTCCCCCTTTTGCAGCCGCCAGCCATTTCTTCTCTCCCCTCTCTTGTAGGTACCCAAATACTAGGTCCAGGACCTGAAATCCCTTGAGAAGAGGTTGATACAAGTTTCTCTCAGATCTGGAGTTGATCTGTGGTCGTTTAAGGTGTGGGTGAGATCTCCATCAACAGATCTACAAAAAGGCTGCAGCAGGATAGATCTGTGAGGTCTGTCTCCATCTATCTTCTTGTCCATCTAGAATACCCTGATTTGAGATTTACAAATTAAAAGACCTCGGTCCAGGTCTAATCTGGTTGGGTACCAGATTTTGGATTTTTTTGAGGTGGTTTCAAAGGCGTTCTTCATCTGGAACGAAAGGCTGACGAAGAAGACAGCAACCAGGCTGATTTCATCAAGGGCCTTGGATCGTGTCCAGAAGTCTCCAGATCTATTCGTTGCTGGTTTTGCTGCACCAAAGGTCCGTGGGAGGAGCCAGGATCGTGCTCCAATAGTTGGTATCAGAGCCATGGTGGTGAGGAAGTGGTTCCAAGTGCGAGAAGTTGAAGATCCCAAGTGCTGAAAATTTTTAGCAAAGTACCATCAAGGTATATTCTACACTTCTTGAATTTATATTGCTTGTTTGGCTTGAATTCAGTCATGGGCAGCAATATGAAGGTCAATTTCTAGAAGTTTGATGGTAAGAAGAATTTTTCCATGTGAAAAATCTGGGTGGAGGATCTTCTGGTGCAAGCAAATCTGGATTAGGCTTTGGATGAGAAGCCTGAGGGAATGACAGATAGACAGTGGGCATCGTTGGAGAAGAAAGCATGCTCGGTGATCAGAGGATGTTTGGTGGATGCGGCATTGTATTCGGTGCTGGAAGAAAAAATCCCGAAGGGCCTTTGGTCGAAGTTGCAGACCATGTACATGGGGAAGAATATGTGCAATAAGCTGATGCTGAAGAAGAGGTTGTACAGTCTTCGGATGAAGGAGGGATCTGATGTGATTGGCCACATTCAGAGGTTCGACCAGTTGTGCACGGAGTTGGTGAATATCGGAGTGAAGCTGGATAAGGAGGACAAGTCTCTATTGCTTCTATGTTCGCTGCCCGGATCATATGATTCTTTGGTGACTACACTGCTCTACGGCAAGGAGACTCTGGAGTATGAGAACATGGTCTCGGTACTGAGGTCGAATGAGAAAAGGGAAAAGTTGACCAGAGATTGGGCTCCCCAGGAGGGTTTGGTAGTAGGGGAGAGGACAGGTAGAGGCAGAGGCAGAAGCAAGTCCAGGGGGCGGTCCAAGTCTAGGAAGGAAAAGAAAGAGGTGAAATGCTTCAAGTGCAACGAGTTCGGGCACTTCAAGCGAGAATGTCCACTATGGAAGAGCAAGAAGGGAGAAAAAAGTAGCTCAGAATCAGTGAGTGCAGTTGCTGGGCAGCAGGTGGAGGATGATCTACTTGTGGTATCAGATGGTCACAGGCAGTACACAGAGGAGTGGACACTAGACTCTGCGTGCTCACATCACTACACACCACACAGGTCTTGGTTTGCGACATACACCAAGACAGATGAGGGATCAGTGACTCTAGGCGACAATCATCCTTGCAAGGTGGCTGGGATAGGGACAGTCAGGGTGAGGATGTTTGATGGAATTGTGAGGATATTGACAAATGTAAAGCACATCCCAGAGCTGGAAAAGAATCTGGTGTCACTAGGCTACTTGAAGCGCAGTGGATACAGCTTCAGCAGTAGGGCTAGAAGCGGAGTACTGAACATCTCCAATGGAGCTATGGTGGTGATGAGAGCCAAGAGGTTGGACAATAACCTCTATCGCATGGAGGGATCTGTGGTGATCGGAGAGTCTGATGCAGCAGCTACAGCATAGGACCAGGAGGGGACTTACAGGATGTGGCACTACTGCCTAGGCCACATAGGTGACAGGGGGCTGAGGGAGTTGAGCAAAAGGGGACTCATCTCTGATTTGGAGGATGGTGCTACAGAAAAGATCTGTGAGCCTTTCCAGATGGGAAAGCAGAGGAGAGTTCAGTTCAACATCAGTACAGCCCGCAGTGCAACCCCTCTGGAGTTAGTACACACAGATGTGTGGGGACCAGCCCCAGTTTTAGCTAGGAATGGGGTCAGATACTTCATGACCCTGATTGATGATTTCTCAAGGAAGCTCTAGATTTACTTCATGAGAGAGAAGTCAGAAGTCTTCACCAAGTTCAAGATCTGAAGAGCTGAGGTGGAGAAGGTGCAGGAGAGGAGCGTGAAGTGTCTGAGGTCAGACAATGACGGGGAGTACACCAGCAAAGAGTTCCAGGACTACTGTGAGGAGTGTGGGATCAGGAGATACTTCTCAGTTAAGGAGACTCCACAGCAGAATGGGGTGGCCGAGAGGATGAACAGAATACTTTTGGAAAAGGCACGATGCATGAAGCTGCAGGCAGGGCTTTCAAAGGAGTTCTGGGTTGACACAGTTGATGCAGCGGATTACTTGGTCAATCGGTCACCTTACACCAGGTTGGATGGCAGGCTTCTAGAGGAGGTGTGGTCTGGGAGGATAGTTGGGCTGGGCCATCTACGGGTATTTGGGTGCATGGCCTATGTGCACATTGGAGCTGGTGAGCGAAGCAAGCTAGACGCCAGATCATGCAAGGCGGTGTTTCTAGGCTATCCGCGAGGAGTCAAGGGATACAGGCTGTAGGATCCCTTGGAGAAGAAGGTCATCATTAGTCGGGATGTGACTTTTGATGAGGAGTTCGTCCTACAGAGGTGAGCAGGCATGGAGGAGCAGCAGGAGCAGGAGGAGGTCCAGCAGGGCGCTGCTGGGCAGCTTACCTCTTTGATTTTGCCTCTTACAGATACTACGGGAGGACATGACATTCAGATGGAGAACCTACCTAAGGTGTCTCCATAGGTAGAGAGGACTCGAACGGATGATCGAGGTGGAGAGGTCCAGCAGGAGCGAGCTGGATCGAGGACTGATATCGGTGTTGTCCTACACAAGCCCAAGAGGACCATCAGGCAACCGGACCGATATGGCTTCGAGGAGATGCTGTCATATGCCCTGGTGATAGCGAATGGAGACCCATATACGTATCAGGAGGCTATTGAGAGCCAGGATAGAGAGTGGTAGGTCCAGGCAA
This sequence comes from Elaeis guineensis, assembly GCF_000442705.2. Taxonomy (NCBI): domain Eukaryota; kingdom Viridiplantae; phylum Streptophyta; class Magnoliopsida; order Arecales; family Arecaceae; genus Elaeis; species Elaeis guineensis. The sequence continues at coordinate 34,763,000 of NC_026007.2, forward strand.
TATCTGAGGAGATGCAGTCTCTCCACAAGAACCAGACGTGGCGATTGGTGTAGTTGCCACAGGGGAAGAGGCCCCTTGGCTGCAAATGGGTCTACAGTCGCAAGGACAGAGTGGAGCTGGTTGAGGCCTTGGGACACTAAGGTGGAGATTGTTGTGATCCAGGTGGTGTGCCCAAGGCCCAGGAGATCAAGGCTAAGATCAAGGTCCATCATTCATAAGGGCTTCATGGAGACTCTAGGGCTAGTTGGGCCCTAGGTTGAAAGGCTGTGGGCCTTTCGGGTTCTTGAGGTCTAGGTTATGTGGACCTCAAGGGACCAACTCTTTATGGGCCAGGTCTGGGCCCAGGATAGGTAAGATTAGGTTGAGTCATAGGTGTACATGGGCTTGGGTTAACCTAATCTTCCATAGAGTTGGTCAAGGGAGTTTTGGGTTGGGTCACTTGACCCGGTGTTTATATATACATGTACTTGTATAGGTTTGATTAAGCCAAGAAAATAGACAACTCTTTCTCCCAAGTCTCTCTCTCTCTTCTCCCTCTCTCTCCAGCAATCTTCCATGCACCAGGAGCAAGAAACCCTAGGGTTTTTTGCCGCCAGTCCATAAAAGGAAAGGAAGGAAGGGAGGCACTAGCCCCTTCCCCCTTTTGCAGCTGCCAGCCATTTCTTCTCTCCCCTCTCTTGAAGGCACCCAAACACCAGGTCTAGGACCTAGAATCTCTTGAGAAGAGGTTGGTACAAGTCCCTCTCAGATCTGGAGTTAATCTGAGGTCGTTTGAGGCACGGATGAGATCTCCATCAACAGATCTAAAAAAAGGCTGCAGCAGGACAGATCTGCGAGGTCTGTCTCCATCTATCTTCTTCCCTATCTAGAATATCCTGATTCAAGATCTATAAATTAGAAGACCTCGGTCTAGGTCTGATCTAGTTGGGTACCAGATTTTGGATTTTTTTGAGATAGTTTCAAAGGTGTTCTTCATCTGGAATGAAAGGCTAACGAAGAAGACAACAACCAGGCTGATTTTGTCAAGGGCCTTGGATCGTGTCCAGAAGTCTCCAAATCTATTCGTTGCTGGTTCTGCTGCACCAAAGGTCCATGGGAGAAGCCAGGATCGTGCTCCAATAAAAGTGGGGTGTGGAGAGGGCTTGGTGTGAGGAAATAATTCATGAGAAGTTCCTTCTCATGAATTCTAATGGGTGCAATGGAAGTGAGGTGGCGCATGGAGATTGGGTCAAGGTGGTTTAATTATTTAAACCAACATAATTGAACCAAATAATTTAGGTCCAATTAGACTAATTTAAATTCAACTAAATTAGGCTTAATTAGACTCAATAAAATCCTAATCAAATTAGAAATTGACTAAGCCCAAACCTTGATCAAATCAGGGACCAAACCATCTCGACGATTAGGTCAACTCTTAACCTAATCGGGTCAAAGCCAACTGAATCCAATTCAATTGGACTTGATCCAAAAATAATTACTCAATCAAATTGAGTTAATTAGTGATCAAATCACTAATTAAACCTCTCTTAAATACTGAGTCCAAATCCGATGGGCAATCGGGCATCAGAATTCATCGATATGTAACCCTGATCGAAAAGTCCCAACCAGTGGGACTCTTGACCCCGGTACCCATAATGTGTGGAACTCATGATCAGAGAATCTTGATTCTCGATCACTGAGTTCCAAACATGTAGGATTCTACATCAGCCATCAGATCAGATAGGAACCTCTAATGTGTGTGACCCCGCAGGTTCGAACCTAAGCCGATAGCACAGGAACCAATTCCTGTACTAATCGAAGTGACCATCTAGCAATGGTACCCGATGTCCGGATAGGTCGAAGAGTCACAATCGCAATACTCAGAACCTACATGAATATGGTTACTATATAATTCATCCTTTTGACCCCTATGTTTAGGATGACTCAGGGTTAAACTGTCAACCCTGATCAGATCATCCGAATCGTGCTCAACTCAAACAGTCCTGTGACTCCTTACAAGGACTACCCTGACCAAGATTTTACTAAATTGAAACACGACTGTACATAGCTCATAAACTGGAGTGGTCAATCCCATCTTGACACACGCATCGATAAGTCAAGTACTTGACTACACCCAGCAGCCTTCCGTCACTGAATTAAAAATTCAGGTAGTCTAGTGCCTAAGTGCAGTAAGTTGCTTGCAAGTCACCATGGCGGTCTTAGATCGGAGGGATATTTATACCCATATTCCATCGGAGCAAATCTTGACAGCAAAAATAGCTCCAGAGTCGGTCACTTTCAGTGCAGATGTACCCTTACATCTCATTTGTATGCCATACCAGGGTCTCCACACTCATTGGTTAAGAGGACAACCAACCTATATGACACACAATGACCTATGATTGATAAACATTGTCATCCTTGGTAACAACGTATCATTTGATCGCGAATAGATTTAAGGACTAAACGACAAAATCTCCTTTATCGAGTCTAAATAGTCCTAAGGCCTTCACCATAATGTAGGAGTTCATTAGAAGATGAAACATTTTGTGATGAAAAATATCAAAATAATTTTTATTAATTTATAATTCATGTACATATATAAAAATGAGCACAACTGTCAACAGACTAACGATTGACTTTGGGACACTATTCCCAACAATCTCCCACTTGGCCTAAAGCCAATCGGTGCAGTATCTAATACCCATCTTCGACTTGTAGTTGTCGAACTCTTTCACCGCAATGGCTTTAGTGAATGGGTCGATCAGGTTCTCCTTTCCGTCGATCTTCTGAAGATCGACGTCACCTCGATCCACACTCCCCCCATCCGATCTTTAAGTAACCGGACCTTCAACTTTGCTTATGTTAGGATGAGGTTCTCCTCCTGTTCCTAACAAGGCTATGGGGGCACATAAGGGCCGTTGCGAGGGCCTCTCCCCCCATTCGGTCTTTAGGTAATCGGGCCTTCGACTTTGCTCATGTTAGGATGAGGTTCTCCTCCTGTTCCTAACATGCTTAATTTTGACTGAATGAGGGAGTTACTTCTTGTCGTTATAAGCTCATGCTAAAAGGATAAATATGTAAATATAAAATTTTTATTGAAGGCAAAGTTATTGGTAATACATCCGTAGATTTTTCGAATTCCATGGTCGCGGAAGCTCCACTCCCCCAAGCTCTTTTAGATAGTATGTTTCGGGCCGGACTGTTGAGAATAGTGTCCCAAAGCTAATCATCAGCCTGTTGACGGTTGTGCTCATTTTTATATATGTACATGAATTATGAATTAATAAAAATTATTTTGGCATTTTTCATGACAAAATGTTTCATCTTCTAATGAACTCCTATATTGTGGTGAAGTCCTTAGGACTATTTAGACTCGACAAAGGAAAATTTGTCATTTAGTCCTTAAATCTGTTCGTGATCAAATGATATGTTGTTACCAAGGATGATAATATTTATCAAGCATAGGTCATTGTGTGCCATATAGGTTGGTTGTCCTCTTAACCAATGAGTGTGGAGACACTGGTATGGCATACAGGTGAGATGTAAGGGTACATCTGCACTGAACGTGACCGACTCCGGAGCTATTTCTACTGTCAAGATTTGCTCCGATGGAATATGGGTATAAATATCCCTCCGATCTGAGACCACCACGGTGACTTGCAAGCAACACACTGCACTAAGGCACTGGACTACCTGAATTTCTAATTCAGTGATGGAAGGCTGCTGGGTGTAGTCAAGTACTTGACTTGTCAGTGCGTGTGTCAAGATGGGATTGACCACTCCAGTTTAGGAGCTGTGTACAGTCATGTTTTAATTTAGCAAAATCTTGGCCAGGATAGTCTTTGTGAGGAGTCACAGGACTGTTTGAGTTGAGCACGATTCGGATGATCTAATCAGGATTGACAGTTTAACCCTGAGTCATCCTAAACACAGAGGTCAAAAGGATGAATTATATAGTAACCATATTCATGTAGGTTTTGAGTGTTGCGATTGTGACTATTCGACCTATCCGATCATCGGGTATCATTGCTAGATAGTCACTTCGATTAGTACAGGAATTGATTCCTGTGCTACCGGCTTAGGTTCGAACCTGTGGGGTCACACACATTAGAGGTTCCTATCTGATCTGATTACTAATGAAGAGTCCTAATGCTCGTAGACTATGAGTTCTACATGTCTGAGACTCTGTGATCAAGAATCAGGATTCTCTGATCACGAGTCCCACACATTTTGGGTACCGGGGTCAAGAGTTCCACTGGTTTGGGACTCTTCGATCAGGGTTACATATCGATGAATTTTGATGCCCGATTACCCATCGAATTTGGACTCAATATTTATGAGAGATTTAATTAGTAATTTAATTACTAATTAACTCAATTTTATTGAGTAATTATTTTTGGATCAAGTCCAATTGAATTGGATTCAGTTGGGTTTGACCCGATTAGGTTAAGAGTTGACCTAATCGTCGAGATAGTTTGGTCCCTGATTTGATCAGGGGTTGGGCTTAATCAATTCTTGATTTGATTAGGATTTTATTGAGCCTAATTAAGTCTAATTAAGTTAGATTTAAATTAGTCTAATTGGGCCTAACTTATTTGGTTCAATTAGGTTGGTTTAAATAATGAAACCACCTTGACCCATTCTCCCTGCACCACCTCACTTCCACTGCACCCATTTGAATTCACGAGAAGAAAGTTCTCATGAAGTTTTCCTCATGCAAAGCCCTCCTCACACCCTACTTTAATGCACCAAATGAGTGGATAAGGCTGATTGGTTGGCCATTCAAATTCAAAACAAAGTTTGAATTTGAATGAGCAACCAATCTTAGCGCCTTGACCTTATCCTCTTTTAGCACCCCATTTATTACACGAGAAAATATTTCTCATGAAATCACTCATGCACAAATTAAGCCACACCCTCCTCTTCTCACACCCTTAGTGGATAGGGATAAATTAATTTCTATTTGAATTCAAAATTTGATTTGAATTCAAATGTGCAATTACTCATCTTTATCCTCTCACGTGGATAAGATGTTTGACATTGTTTTAAAAGGAGGAGAAGAGTGGGGCATGTGCAAGAAAAATTTTGGAGAGAAAATATGGGCGTGAGGAATCCTTGTGTGTAAGGTGAAGGTCTATATCCTTCCGAGAGAAAAAGAAAGAAAAGAAAGAAAAAGTGTGCACAGGGTTTCAGTGAGTTCTTCAGGGTTTTAGCCTGGAGTTCGAGAAGTGAGAAGGTGAGCTACAAGTATCGTGAGCCCACCAAATTTTAGGGAGATCTTCAACATTCTCTCAAGCACGTCTACTAATGATCTGGAGCATCTAAAGAATCGACAGACATCGATCGAAGGAGTTCGATCAGCATCGATTGTCGAAAGGGCTCTACAACGAGCTAGCACTCGTGAGGAGTCGATTAGATCGAGAGCTTCGTGTGGATGATCCACAGAGGCCAAACATACTATGTAGCTATATCATGATGATCAGACTCTCCTGACGGTGATCAGATTACGGTGATCTACTACCCGCACAAAGGTATTATGTTCTGAACACATTACAGTAAAGTGTTTACTGTTCAAATTTGAATTTCAAATTTAAATGCATGTATGCTATATATCATATTTAGATCCTAGTATAGGATAAATTTTTATTAATTAATTAGATTAATTAATAATTTTTATTGTAAAATAATAATTTTGAAAAAGTTTTAAAATTACCATTTTACCCCTGTACTGAATTTTCTCCATTAATGGTATCAGAGCGGGTTCTTAGATATGATATATATATTTGCATGCGTAGATTAAGTTGTAATCTAAAAGTTTAAATTTAAAATTTAAAATTTAAAATTTAAAATTTAAATTTTGAAAGTTGTTCGAAATTCAAAAATTTAAAATTCAAAATTTGAAATTTAAATTTTAAAATTTGAAATTCAAAATTTAAAATTCAAAAATTTGAAATTCAAAATTTGAAATTTAAAATTTGAAATTTGGTTGAAATTTTAAATTTAAAATTCAAAATTTAAAATTCATAATTTGAAATTCAAAAATTTGAAATTTGAAATTTATTTGAAATTTAAAATTCAAAATTTAAAATTTAAAATTTAAATTTTGAAATTGGTATATTTAGATATACTTGATCCAAGTAGCAAGTAATCGAATTGGGTTGGTTGCCATGGCCATCCGGTCATAGGAAAAAAGTAGGGTTTAAAGGCCCTCTCTTCCCATTCGATGGGGTCTCCTATGGCGGTAGAAGTGCCGATGCGATTATATCCCATGCAGATGAAGCAGCGAAAGGAATATTCATGATTTATTTTGATTGAGTTATTTTCTGTTATGTAATTAGCAATAGGATTGCTATTTATGAAATGTGCTGATATATTTGTGTAATAAGTCAACATATTTGGTAAACAAAAAATAAAATCTTTCAAATTTAAAAATTATTTTCGAAATGCCAAACCCTGACCCATCAGCCCAAATACTTAATTAAAAGAATTAAGTGTTGTCTAGTAGGTCTAGAATTATGAATTAAGACCTAAGACAATTGTATAAACTTGTGGGTCAATGGGTTAGATGGATTAGGTCCATAATTGGGTTAGACCTAAGGTTAGCTTAAAGAAATGGACTAAATTAGAGTAATTGGTCAAATCTAATCAAAAGTTGAATTAGATTAGGTCAAGGATATTCTAGACTCAACTCCAATAGTTGTAGTTGAATGGGTCTATGTCTTTAACTAGACCAAGATGGACTTAATTCATGTCTACGCGGTGGAACCCTATTTACTAAGTTGATCAAATTAAAACTAATGAATCGGTTGGTGTCTAAGATAAGTTTGGCAGTTTGACCAGTGATTTTTAAGCGGGAGCTACTCGCAGTGATTCAATCTCTGACGAGTTAATGGCTTATCCCCATCACTGATCTCACTTACTTGGCCAACTTGGTGAATTAGATTTTGATTAGATCACTTGGTGATTAGGGCTCACCCATGTCATTAGGTAAATCAGTTTGACTGATTTAGGTGCTCCTAATGCCAGCTTTAAGTAAATCTTTTTTTATCTGACTTAGTGAAGTCAGTGGGAGGATTGAAATTGGCTGGATATTTTCTGCTCATCTATTCTTTAATAAAATCCTCAAAAAAAAAATTATTAGGTCCTAAAAATGATTAAGTTATATTGATAACTAAGTCATAGCCTCCCATTAAGTAAGTGATAATGAGTCCATTAGTTTAATAATCATTGGAGGCCCAAAGGCCTGGTGCTTATTGACTAATGAAATTATCATTCATAGTATGATAATTTGGTTTGAGTCTTTCTGATGGTGGTTAGGTTGGCCGATCAAAATCGGGCTTGATCATTTATTGGTCCGATTCACCAAATCAAATCATGTTAATGGTTGGACCTAACCAAATTTTTTCAGTGGAGGCCAAAGCCTACTGATTAGGTTCTGAGGTAAAATTAATTACTAGAAGTTGTTTAGAGAAACAACTGGTTATGAACCTACCCATAGATGCACATGGGTTGACCAACCAAAGTTGCGCTCGTGTGTAGTCTTTGTAAATTCTAGTACCCACTAAGGAATTAAAGTAATTTCTCAAATTGGAGGTTGAGGCTACCAATTCATAAAAATACTGGGAGAAACTTTAGACTAAAGTCCAAATCTTTAGTATTAATAATTTATGTACTAATATAGGTCTGATTTTTCTTTATGCAGCTATGGCCACTACCCTGTCGCTCCGGTCATTATTAGATAATGACAAGCTCATGGGACCTAATTTCGATAGCTGGTATCAAAAATTAAAAATTATCCTTGAGCATGAGTAGATCCTTTATGTAGTAACGGATCCGACACCTGAGGAGCCAGCCCTGAATGCTAGAGGGACGGTCCGAGACACTTACCAGAAGTGGCTCAACGATCGCACCAACGTCCGGTGCATAATGCTGGCAGCAATGAATGATGAGTTCAGTCGCAGGTTCGAGAACGTCCAGCCACAGGAGATGCTTCAAATGTTGAACGACTCTTTTGGCACGCCTGACGATGTTGAAAGGTACAAAACCAGTTGTGCCATTTTCAATGCTCGGATCAGGGATGGAGCCTCAGTCACTGATCATGTACTGTACATGATCAAAATGATTGAGCACCTAAGTAAACTGGGTTTTTCCCTGCACGAGCAGCTCGATAAGGATGCGATCCTTAATTCTTTGCCCAGGTCCTTCCTTCCCTTCCTTACTCATTTTCGAATGACAAAGCATGCAGTGAACTACCACGGCTTGTTGGGGTTGCTGCAGAACTTTGAGAAGGATCACCAGCTCCATAAGGAGTTGGTGAATGTTGTGGGAGGGTCTTCTTCTGATCGTCGATCCTTTAAGAAAGGGAAGAAGAACAAGAAGAAGAAGAATAAGAAGGTGCAGCTGCATGCTGGGACGTCTGTACAGGGTCAGACCAAGAAGTGCAAGCCCAACCAGAGCCAGACAGAGTGCTTCTTTTGCAAGAAGCAGGGGCACTGGAAGAGGAACTATCCTCTATACATTGCCTCACTGGACCCGAACAGGCCAAATAAGAAGCAAGGTACTTATATGATAACACCTTGTAACTTTTCCATTTGTGATACTACTGCCTAGGTATTGGATACCGGAAGCCCTTATCATATTTGCAATTCGATGCAGGGTCTGTAGGTCAGTAGGAGATTTGATGAAGGCGAGAGGTTCCTGAACGTTGGAGATGGAAGCAATGTTCCAGTTCTAGCATTAGGAATCATGAACCTTGTAATCAATTCTCGAAATATAATTTTGAGTGAATGTCACTATTGTCCAAGCTTTTTATTAAATATTATTTCTGTAGGCCTTTTGAACATGAACGGTTATCAATTTTTAATAAAAGGAAATATTTACAATATCATTTTGAATGGTGCTACAATGTTTATTGGACAACTTTATAATGGAATTTACTTTCTATCACAATCTGTTAATGTGGTTCAAACCTCTGGTAAATGCCCTAGAATAGATAATGTGTTAGAAGTCTACCTTTGGCACTGTAGGCTAGATCATAACAATAAGAACAGGATAAACAGGTTGGCTCAAGAAGGAATTCTTGAAGTAGGTGATTATGAATCGCTTCCAACCTGTGAGTCCTGTCTTCTTGGTAAAATGATCAAGTCACCTTTTACTGAAAAAGGTGAGTGAGCCAGTGAACTCTTGGGTTTGGTACATTCTGATGTATGTGGACCCATGAGCACAAGTGCAAGAGGTGGATATTTCTACTTCATAACCTTCACAGACGATCTATCGAGGTATGGGTATGTCTATTTAATGAAGCATAAGTCAGAGTCGTTTGAAATGTTCAAACTATTCTGAAATGAGGTAGAAAAACAAACTAGAAAGTGTATTAAAACTCTTTGATCTGATCGAGGAGGTGAATACCTTTCTAATGAGTTTCTGACATATCTTGGAGAGAATGGGGTTCTCTCTCAATGGACTCCTCCTGGAACACCATAGTATAATGGTGTATCTGAAAGGAGGAATCAGACCTTGTTGGATATGGTTCGATCCATGATGGGATTTGCTAGTCTGTCGATCTCTCTCTGGGGATATGCGCTCGAATCGGCTTGTTACCTTCTAAATAGAATTTCGAGTAAGTCTGTAACCAAAATGCCATATGAGATATGGATAGGACGTAAGCCAGTACTCTCACACCTTAGGGTTTGGGGGTGTCCGGCTTATGTTAAATATTTAATTACGGACAAGCTAGGACCTAGGTCTGACAAGTGTAATTTTATAGGATACCCAAAAGAGACCAAAGGATATTATTTCTACTTGACTGATGAGCAAAAGGTGTTTGTCAGTCTTAAGGCAATCTTTTTGGAAAAAGAGTTCCTTGGTGAAGGGACTGTTGCCTCTAAGGTCGAACTTGACGAAGTTTGACAGGTGGAAAAATCAACACCAGTTGTTGAACCTGAATCAGATTTGATTAGATCAGATCTGGAGCCCATTGTTCAAGCACCCTTAAGGCGATCTGGTAGAGTACCACGTCAACTGGACAGATACTATGATTTCTTGGTCCGAAACGACGATCCTATCAAACTTGATAAAAACGATGAGGATCCGATCACCTACATGGATGCAATGCAGAGACCCGACTCTAAAAAATGGCTAGAGGCAATGAAATCCGAAATAGAGTCCATGAAGGTCAACGATGTGTGGACATTGGTTGACCCACCCGAAGGAGTAAAACCCATAGGGTGTAAGTGGGTCTTCAAGAGGAAGAGGGGTGCAGACGAAAAGGTAAAAATCTATAAAGCCCGTCTGGTTTCCAAGGGATATTGTCAACGTTATGGTATAGACTATGACGAGATATTTTCTCCTGTGGCAATGCTCAAATCCATTCGGATTATGCTTGCGATAGCTGTCCATCTGGACTATGAAATCTGGCAGATGGATGTGAAGACAGCTTTCCTAAATGAAGAACTGGATAAAGAGGTGTATATGATACAACCTGAAGGATTCACATCCACTGATGAGTCTAAGGTGTGCAGACTACAGAGGTCCATTTATGGACTTAAGCAAGCATCTCGGAGTTGGAACATACGTTTTGATAGGATGATCAAGACGTATGGCTTCGTTAAGAATGGAGAAGAGCCCAATATTTATAAGTGGGCTAATGGTCCAGTAGTGGTATTTCTTGTATTGTATGTGAATGATATTCTCTTAATCGAGAATGATGTCTCTGCATTACAGGGAATAAAGATTTGGCTGTCGTCACAATTCTCCATGAAGGATTTGGGAGAAGCTTCCTACATCCTAGGGATGAGGATCTATAGGGATAGATCTAAAAGGTTGCTTGATTTATCCCAGTCTACGTATATAGATACTATGCTGAAGAGGTTCAGCATAGAGAATTCCAAGATATGCTATCTACCAATAGGCCATGAAATTTCTCTCTCGAAGAGGGATTATCCAACAACACCTCAAGAGAGAGAGCGTATGGGTAGGATTTCATATGCTTCGGCAGTGGGATCTATCATGTATGTCATGACATGTACACAACCAGATGTGGCATACTTACTAGGGGTAGTGAGTAGATACCAATCTGATCCAAGGGAGAATCACTGGAAGGTTGTTAAAACTATCCTAAAGTATTTAAGAAATACTAAGGACCAGTGGCTTGTTTATGGTGAATCGGACTTGAGACTTATACTTATAGGGTTTACAGACTCTAGTTTTCAGTCTGATCACGATGACAGTAAAAGTATGTCGGGATTTATTTTTACCCTTAATGGTGGGGCTATCTGCTGGAAGAGTTTCAAGCAACACACAGTGGCTGATTCAATTTGCGAGGCGGAGTATGTCGCTGCATCAGATGCTGCCAAAGAAGTGGTGTGGCTGAGAAAATTCATCACCGAGCTCGGAGTAGCACCCTCCCTTATTGGTCCAGTTCTGCTCTATTGTGACAGCTCTGGAGCCATTGCTCAGGCGAAGGAACCCAAGGCACACCAGCGGATGAAGCATATTCTGCACCGCTACCATCTCATCCGAGAAATTACAGATCGAGGTGACGTCGACCTTCTGAAGATCGACGGAAAGGAGAATCTGGCCGACCCATTCACTAAATCCATTGCAGTGAAGGAGTTTGACGACTATAAGTCGAAGATGGGTATTAAATACTGCATCGATTGGCTTTAGGCTAAGTGGGAGATTATTGAGAATAGTGTCCCAAAGCCAATCATCAGTCTGTTGACGGTTGTGCTCACTTTTATATATGTACATGAATTATGAATTAATAAAAAATATTTTAATATTTTTCATCACAAAATGTTTCATCTTCTAATGAACTCCTATGTTGTGGTAAAGTTTTTAGGACTATTTAGACTCGACAAAGGAGGATTTGTCGTTTAGTCCTTAAATCTGTTCGCGACCAAATGATACGTTGTTACCATGGATGACAACGTTTATCAAGCATAGGTCGTTGTGTGCCATATAGGTTGGTTGTCCTCTTAACCAATGAGTGTAGAGACACTGGTATGGCATACAGGTGAGATGTAAGGGTACATCTGTACTGAACGTGACCGACTCTGGAGCTATTTCTGCTGTCAAGATTTACTCTGATGGAATATGGATATAAATGTCCCTCTGATCTGAGACTGCCACGGTGACTTGCAAGCAACTCACTGCACTTAGGCACTGAACTACCTGAATTTCTAATTTAGTGACAGAAGGCTGCTGGGTGTAGTCAAGTACTTGACTTGTCGGTGCGTGTGTCAAGATGGGATTGACCACTCCGGTTTAGGAGCTGTGTACAGTCATATTTTAATTTAGCAAAATCTTGGTCAGGGTAGTCTTTGTGAGGAGTCACAGGACTGTTTGAGTTGAGAACGATTCGGATGATCTAATCAGGGTTGACTGTTTAACCCTGAGTCATCCTAAACACAGAGGTCAAAAGGATGAATTATACACTAACCATATTCACGTAGGTTCTGAGTGTTGCGATTGTGACTATTCGTCTTATCCGATCATCGAGTACCATTGCTAGATGGTCACTTCGATTAGTATAGGAATTGGTTCCTGTGCTACCGGCTTAGGTTCGAACCTGTGGGGTCACACATATTAGAGGTTCCTATCTGATCTAATAGCTGATGAAGAGTTCTAATGCTCGTGAACTATGAGTCCTATGTGTCTGGGACTCTATGATCAAGAATCAAGATTCTCTTATCATGAGTCGCACACATTTTGGGTATCGGGGTCAAGAGTCCCACTGGTTTGGGACTCTTCGATCAGGGTTACATATCGATGAATTCTGATACCCGATTACCCATCGGATTTGGACTCAATATTTATGAGAGGTTTAATTAGTGATTTGATCACTAATTAACTCAATTTGATTGAGTAATTATTTTTGGATCAAGTCCAATTAAATTGGATTCAGTTGGGTTTGACCCGATTAGGTTAAGAGTTGACCTAATCGTCGAGATGGTTTGGTCCCTGATTTGATCAGGGGTTGGGCTTAATCAATTTTTGATTTGATTAATATTTTATTGAGCCTAATTAAACCTAATTAAGTTGGGTTTAAATTAGTCTAATTGGGCCTAACTTATTTGGTTCAATTAGGTTGGTTTAAATAATGAAACCACCTTAACCCATTCTCCCTGTGCCACCTCACTTCCACTGCGCCCATTTGAATTCATGACAAGAAAGTTCTCATGAATTTTTTCTCATGCAAAGCCCTCCTCACACCTACTTTAATGCACCAAATGAGTGGATAAGGATGATTGGTTGGCCATTCAAATTCAAAACAAAGTTTGAATTTGAATGAGCAACCAATCTTAGCGCCTTGACCTTATCCTCTTTTAGTGCCCCATTTATTACACGAGAAAATATTTCTCATGAAATCACTTACACACAAATTAAGCCACGTCCTCCTCTTCTCATGCCCTTAGTGGATAGGGATAAATTGATTTCCATTTGAATTCAAAATTTGATTTGAATTCAAATGTGCAATTACTCATCTTTATCCTCTCACGTGGATAAGACATTTGACATTATTTTAAAAGGAGGAGAAGAGTGGGGTGTGTGCAAGAAAAATTTTGGATAGAAAATCTAGGCGTGAGAAATCCTTGTGTGCAAGGTGAAGGTCTATATCCTTCCGAGAGAAAAAGAAAGAAAAGTAAGAAAAAGTGTGCGCAAGGTTTCAATGAGTTCTTCAGGGTTTCAGCCTGGAGTTCAGGAAGTGAGAAGGTGAGCTACGAGTGTCGTGAGCCCAAAATATTTTAGGAAGATCTTCAACATCCTCTCAAGCATGTCTGCTGATGATCTGGAGCATTTGAAGAATCGACAGACATCGATCGAAGGAGTTCGATCAGCATCGACTGTCGAAAGGGCTCTACAACAAGCTAGCACTCGTGAGGAGTCGATCAGACCGGGAGCTTCATGTGGATGATCCGTAGAGGTCAGACATGCTGTGTGGCTGTATTGCGATGATCAGACTCTCCCGACGGTGATCAGATTACAGCGATCTATTACCCGCACAAAGGTATTGTGTTCTGAACACATTACAATAAAGTGTTTACTGTTCAAATTCGAATTTCAAATTTAAATGCATTCATGCTATATATCATATTTAGATCTTAGTGTAGGGTAAATTTTTATTAATTAATTAGATTAATTAATAATTTCCACTGTAAAATAATGATTTTGAAAAAATTTTAAAATTACCATTTTACCCCTGCATTAAATTTTCTCCATTATAGACTACCTCCTTGACTTCATACGGGCCTTCCCAGTTTGGGGTAAATTTTTTTTGATTCTGAGGTTGCGAGATAGCGGCTCACCAAAGTACCAGGTCCCCCGCTCTGAAGGCTTTGCTTTTGACCTGGGAATTGTAGTAGCGGGTTACTTTCTGCTTGTAAGCCACCATCCAAACTTGAGCTGTCTCCCGCTTTTCTTCTAACAAGTCGAGGTTGGCCTTGACATCCTGTGGGTTGCACTGCTCGTCGAATGCCATGACCCGCACCGATGGAAGCTTAAGTTCAATCGAGATCATGGCCTCTGTCCCGAAGGCTAAGGCAAAGTGGGTCTCCCCTGTGGGCAATCTCTGAGTAGTTCGGTATGCCCATAACACATGATAAAGCTCGTCTACCCAAGTTCCCTTTGCCTTTTCAAGCCTCGTCTTGATACCTTGCAACAGAGTCCTGCTAGTCACCTCGGCCTCACCGTTTGCCTGCGGATGGGCTACCGAAGTGAAGTTATGGGAGATATTTAGGTCCTCACAAAATTTAGCAAACTTTGCTCCAGCAAATTGCCGCCTATTATCAGTAATGAGGGTCCTGGGCAAGCCAAACCTACAAACAATTGACTTTCGGATGAAGTCCTGCACTTTAGCCTCTGTGATTTTAGCCAAAGGTTCAGCTTCGACCCATTTGGTGAAATAGTCTATTACCACCAGGAGGAACTTCTGCTGTCTAGATGCCATGGAAAAAGGTCCGAGGATATCCATCCCCCATTGTGCAACGACCATGGGGCATTCAATGGTGTAAGTTCGGAGGCAGGTTGCCTTTGGATATTTGCATATCTCTGACACCGATCATACCTTCTGACATATTCGATGGAGTCATGGTACATGGTAGGCCAGCAATAGCCTTGTCAGAGCAGTTTGTAGGATAAAGATCTGGCCCCCAGGTGACTTCCACAGACTCCCTCATGTACCTCCCTCAAGGCAAAGTTGGCTTCAGAAGGTCGGAGATATTTCAGGAGGGGCAAAGAGTACGACCTCTTGTATAGCTTGCCTTCGTAGAAGATATATCAGGAGGCTTGGTTCTTAAGCTTCCAAGCTTCTTTTGCATCAGGAGGAAGAACCCCGTCCTTGAGGTTTGCAACCTATGGGTCGATCCAACTGGGTTCACGGCTGATCTCCATCATAAGCTGTGATTCTTCCATACTGGGGTGCTTCAGAACTTCGAAGAAGACTTTCTTAGGCAGTTCGGTCGGGGCTAGTGTAGCCAACTTGAAGAGAAGGTCGGCCCTGGTATTTTCTGCTCTTGGGATCTGCCTGATGTCGAAGTTGCCGAAGGTAGGGATGATCTCCATTACCTTTTCGAGATACTTGACCATACTGTCCTCCTGAGCTTCATAATTTCTGCTGACCTGCCCCACAACTAATTGAGAGTCACTATAGGCTTGAAGCCGATTTACTTCTAACACTTTGGCGATCCTTAGTCCTGCAATCAGAGCTTCGTATTCTGCTCCGTTATTTGTTGCAGAGAATTCGAAGCGCAGCGCATACTCCACGATAATTCCATCTAGATTGACCAAGATCAGGCCCGCACCTGCACCTGACATGTTGGAAGAACCATCCACGTAGAGGGCCCAAAAATCATCAGGGAGATCTGTTCTTTCTTCAAGGGAGTTCGGCTGGAGCCTTGGGTTGTCGGCTTCATCTCGTCCAAGTTCGGCCTCTTCCGGGATAGTGCATTCCACCACAAAGTCTGCTAATATCTGAACTTTTATTGTCGGTCAAGGTTGATAGTCGATGTTGAACTTTATGAGCTCGACTGCCCACTTCGCTATCCTCTCAGAGGCATCCGCTCGATGCAAAACCACTTTGATCGGTTGGTCGGTGAGCAGTATTATGGTGTGTCCCTGAAAGTAAGGTCGGAGCCTCCGAGCTGCAACCAACAAGGCATAAGTTAGTTTCTCTAACTTAGTATAACTGATTTTGGTGTCTCTCAATACTCGGCTTATGTAGTAGATCGACCGTTGAATTTTTGCTTCTTCTTTAATCAGAACTACTGCAAGGGCCACAGGGGAGACCGCCAGGTACAGGAACAACTCCTCTCCAGACTCGAGCTTTATCAATAGTGGAGATGAGCCGAGGTAGTTCTTCAGCTCTTCAAATGCTTGCTGACATCTAGAGATCCAACAGAAGTTCTTCGACTGCTTGAGAGTCTGAAAGAAAGGCAGACACCGCTCGGTCGATCTTGAGACGAAGCGATTTAGGGCCACTACTCTCCCAATAAGGCGCTAAACTTCTTTTATTGACTTCGGGGTGATCATTTCCTGGATGGCGCAAATTTTTTCTGGATTTGCTTCGATCTTGCATCCCGATACCATAAAGCCCAAGAATTTTTCTGAGGTTACTCCAAAAGCGCACTTGGCTGGGTTCAGCTTCATCTTGTATTTTCGGAGGGCGCTGAAGGTCTCCTCAAGGTCGGCGATGTGGTTCATCGAAGATTTACTTTTTATGAGCATATCATCCACGTAGACCTCAATGTTGCAGCCGATCTGCTCTCTGAAGATCTTGTTTACCAACCGTTGATAGGTCGTCCCTGTATTTTTGAGGCCAAAAGGCATAACCCTGTAACAATAAAGGCCACGATTAGTAATAAAAGTAGTTTTTTCTTCGTCCTCTAGCATCAATTCTGTTGGTGCAGAATTCCATCGAGGTCGGAGTTGCTAGAGTTGAGATGACCGCAGCTGCCGTCGGGACCTACAAGGAAAGTCTAAATCGGAGTTGGGGGTGCTCCGGCAAGATCCTCTAATGCTCAAGTCAGTACTCTGCTTCAACAGAAATGGAGTGCTCGAGTAAAAATTTTAGCAGAGTTTCGAGATAGAGTTTTGAGCTTAGAGAAGAACGTATCTAGGGGTCCCTTTTTATAGACGAAGAGCGTAACTGATTGACAGTGACGTCTGTAGCCACCTGGTAGTGGGCTGTTCAGAGCCGCATGGAGTTTGTTACGGAGAGTAGTGGCGTTAGGGGTCATTCAGGGCCACGTGGAGTTTGTTACGGAGAGTGAAGTGGTGTCCATTGTCATGACTTGCCAGAGAGTGGTGGAGCCATACAGAATCCGTTACAGAGAGTGGAGTAGGGTAGTAGCCGTTGTCGTGACTTGTCGGAGAGTTCGGATCTGTCAGCTGGAGCTCGGTTGGGATGTCTGATGGAGTGGAATGGCTCTCTATCCCATTGATCTAGAAGAAGCTCAGATATTTTCGAGGTTGCTGATGAGTCTACTACTGTCGGATGCCTCAGGCACTGATGCTACAGGCGGGAGTCATCTGCTGTAGAAGCTCGGATGGAGACATTCTATTGGTGAAGTCCGACAGGTGTCCGATTGCTAGGGAAGTCCATCTGGGATTTGCCTGATGTGAAACCTCGTCTGAAGATTATACATCGGAGAAGTCTGGTTTCATGAAGAATCTGGTGGAGGGTCGCCGGTGGTGGACCTCGGATGGCGTTGGGGAGGTTCGATAGACATCGAAGGTGATCGGCCATTGTAGAAATCCAGCTGCTGGAGCCCATTTATTGTAGAAGCTCATCCGATATCCATCCGCTATGGAAGTTTGGATGGAGTCTGGTTCTTATAGAAGGCTGAAAGGAGACCGCTTATTGTAGAGGCTCAGTCGAAGATCGGTTGTCGTGGGAGCTCGGAGTGGTGACCTGGCCGACGGATCCTGTCCCATTGTAGAAGCTCGTCTGGGATCCGACCATAATGAAGCTCGACTGAAGTCTACCTGTAATAGAAGTTCGAAAAAAAATTATTTACAATAGGGCTCGAATGGAATTTGCTTACAGTAGATATCCAGGGTAGACCGCCCGCTATATGAGTTCGGAGTAGACCGCTCGTAGTAGAAGTTCGGAGTAGATTGCTCGTAGTAGAAGTTCGGAGTAAAGTGCTCGTGGTAGAAGTTCGGCTCTCGCAGGAGCTCGATTGGAATCCTGAAGGCGGTCGACTATCGTAGAAACTTGGATTGAGTCTGATTACTGTAGAAATCTCATTGTCAGAGAGCTCGGATATTGACAAAGTTCAGAAGAAGTTCGGAGAATAGTTGATCACTATAGAAGGTCGGCTGATAATAAGGCCCAGAGAGCTTTTGGAGTGGCCCGATAGATGGATGGAGAAGCTCATTGTCGGAGAAGTCTGGATGGTATTATGGAAGCTCGGCCGGTCGAGGGGGTTCAGAGAGATGCCACACAAAATCAGAAGCCGAAAAAGTCTCGAAAGGGTCGGTCTTTTACAAACATCGGCCGGGGGGTATTTTATACCCAACAGATTCTAAGTGAGAAACAAAAGCTACAGAATTACAAATATCTCTAAGTGAAGATTTAGTTCTTACACCTTATATCAGATCACCAATTATTAATTCTTTAGGGTGATTGAGGACATACCTCTATTCCCTTGAAAGATTACCTGTGTTTTGAGGTTGCTCTTGAATGTTCTTGTTGGGTATAAAATACCCCCCGATCAAAGTTTGTAAAAGACCGACCCTTTCAGGGCTTTTTCGGCTTCCGACCTTGTGTGGCGTCTCTCTGAACCCCCTCGACTGTCCGAGCTTCCAGACTTCTCCAACAATGAGCTTCTCCATCCATCTACCAGGCCGCTCCAAAGGCTCTCTGGGCCTCACTATCAGCTGACCTTCTACAGTGATCAACTATTCTTCGAACTTCTTTCGGACTTCGTCAATATCCGAGCTTCTCCGACAATGAGATTTCTACAGTAATCAGACTCCATCCAAGTTTCTACGGTGGTCGACCGCCTTCAGGATTCCAATCGAGCTCCTGCGAGAGCCGAACTTCTACTACGAGTGGTCTACTCCGAACTTCTACTACAAGCGGTCTACTCCGAACTTCTACTACGAGCGGTCTACTCCGAACTCCTACAGTGGGTGGTCTACCCCGGATATCTACCATAAGCAAATTTCATTCGAGCCTCTACTGTAAACAAATTTCTTCCAAACTTCTATCACAGGTAGACTTCAGTCGAGCTTCTTCGTAGTCGGATCCCGGAGAGCTTCTACAATGGGACAGGATCCACCGGCCAGGTCGCTATTCCAAGCTCCCACGACAACCGATCTTCTACAATAAGCGGTCTCCTTTCAGCCTTCTACAAGAACCAGACTCCATCCGAACTTCCATAGCGGATGGATATCGGATGAGCTTCTATGACGGACAGACTCCGATAGCTGGATTACTACAATGGCCGATCGACTTCAGTGTCTGCCAAACCTCCCCAATGCCACCCGAAGTCCACCGTCGGTCGATCCTCCGTCAGATTCTTCAAGAAACCGGACTTCTCCGGTGGATAATCTTCAAATGAGCTTTCACATCAGGCAAATCCCAACCGAACTTCTCTAGCAATCGGACTCCTACCAGGCTTCACCAACAGACAGTGTCCATCCGAGCTTCTACAGCCGATGACACCCACCTGTATCATCAGCGCCTGAGGCATCCGACAACAGTAGACTCGTCAGCAGCTTCGAAAACATCCAAGCTTCTCCTAGATCGATGGGATAGAGAGTCATTCCGCTCCATCAGATATCTCAGTCGAGCTCCAGCCGATAGATCCAAACTCTCTGGCAAGTCACGACAATGGCCACTACCCTACTCCACTCTCTGCAATGGATTCCACGTGGCTCCACCACTCTCTGGCAAGTTACAATAACGGACACTACTCCACTCTCCGAGCTCTACCACTCTTTGGCAAGTTGCGACAACGGACACCACTTCACTCTCCGTAACAAACTCTACGTGGCCATGAACGACCCCTGACGCCACTACTCTACGAACAAACTTTGTGCGGCTCTGAACAACCCACTATCAGGTGGTTACAGACGTCACTGTCAATCAGTTATGCTCTCCGTCTATAAAAAGGGACCCCTAGATACGTTCTTCTCTAAGCTCAAAATTTTATCTCAAAACTCTGCTAAAATTCTCACTCGAGCACTCCATTTCTGTTGAAACAGAGTACTGACTTGAGCATCGGAGGGTCTTGCCGGAGCACCCCCAACACCGATTTAGACTTCCCTTGCAGGTTTCGATGGCGGCCATGGTCATCTCGACTCCAGCAACTCTAGCTTCGATGGAATTTTCACCAACAGAATTGGCGCTAGAGGAAGGACCTTCGTGTCTTTGCGGTACCCTTGTTCTTAAATGAGTGCTCAATGGGACTGTCTCCGGTCATCTTCTCCGACGTCCTCTTCTCCTTCTCCTACTAGATCTCCACCTGATGCCTCCCCGAAAGGCATCCACCAGGCGATCCACGGCCTCCGCAGCCAGTGTAGGAACCAGATCTAGGATTTCAGGGTTAGATCTTGAAACTTTTTCAAGATCATACAGCGGAAGACTAAAATAAATCAAAATTTATTTTCTAAAATCAAAGAATCCCTAGATCTAAGATCCTATTACATGATTATTACATAGCATTAAATCAAAAATTAAAATATATAAATATAGCATGAACTACATGTTGATCATATCAACATGTTTCTATACCACATCTAATGTATGTATTAAACAATAGATCAGATCTATTACCTTGCAAGTTAGACGCTCTAACCTCGCTGATCCGGGCTTAAGGATGATGTTACAAGCCGCACATGCATCCGACCTTTAGGAGTCATCCACACGAGCCCACGAATCTCGATCAGAAGTCCTGCTTCAGGAAATCAGCACAGTATGCTAGTACTGCGCTGATCCTTCTTTGATGGTTGATCAGGTGCCTCCTTCTTCTTGATTTGGACTCTTTCAAAGATGGAAAGTAAAAGGAGGAGTTTCAGATCTGAGATACTCTCAGAAAACTCAAGATGGAGGGAGGAAAGATATGAAAATAAAAAACCTAGAAGAAGACCCTCTTCTTCTTCACGTTTTTTTCTCTCTAGACACCCTAACTTGTATCTTTTATATCTCCAAGACCCAAAGGTCTTTCACTCTGATTTTTGGATGACATAAAGGTCTCTCAAATCTCTATCTTCTCTTAAAATTTCATGAAGAAAATCATTTTATACAGAGAGATATGATAGAGTCCTTGTCTAGGTCAAATACCTAGTCAAGGCTTATCCAAACATGGCAAGTTAAGGGGCGCCCAACTCCTTGAGCACCTCCTCCATATTTTCGTGCATGGATCACCAGAAAAGGATGCACAATGTGTACCCTAAAATCCACAAAGATTTCAAAAAAGATTTGGATAAATTCGGTGCAAAATTGAAAGAGTTTTGGATTTCTAAAACTCTATCTCATAGAATTCGAAATCAAAACTTATTCCTTTTTGATTTGATCCAAACCACCTTCCATGTAAGAAAAAAGAGAGGAGACCTTTTGTGAATGTGGGAGAGACCTGGGAGAGAGCTTTTGTCGCACAAAATAAGTGGAGATTGGCGTTGAATAAGAGAGAGGGCATGGGGAAGGCTTATGTGGCGCAAGGTGGAATCCTAGTCTTACTAGGATTCTATCTCATGACTTGTTTTAATTTGGTTTCTCAAACCAAATCAAATCAAAATTAGATCAACATAATTAAAATAGGTCTTAACCCAATTAAAAACCTAATTTAATTAGATTAAATTAAATTTAAATCTGATTTAATTTTCTAATCAAATTAGAAATTAGATTGACCCAAGTCCTACTTGAACTAGGACTAGTTTTTTCTTACACTTGGCTTATCCAATAAACCAATTGGACTTGATCCAATTAAGCCCAAAATAAATCTATTTAAATCATATTTAATTAGACTTAATCTCAGCCCATTGGCTTAATCAAATTAACCCAATTAGCAATCAAATTGCTAATCGATCCTCCTGCAATACTTGCACTGGGTTAAATGTCAATCGTATTGATCATTTAACCCTAGAACGATTCTTAATCGTTGATCAACCATCCGATCGGATCATGAACTCTAATGTGTGTGACCTCATAGATCCGAACCTAAGACGGTAGCACAGGAATAAATTTCTGTACCAATCGAAGTGACCATCTAGCAATGGTACCCGACGACCGGATAGGTCGAATGTGTAGAACAACATCCTTAGAACCCATGCAGATATAGTTTTCATATAATTCATCCCCTTGACCAAAATGATCATAGGACACCCCAGAGTTCAACTGTCAACTCTGATCAAGTTGTCCACATTGTATTTCAAAATATCAAATCTATCTGATGGATTACCCTGGCCAAGGTTTTGCTAAATTGAAATACAGCGACTCATTCTTCTCCAACTCTTGGAGTGGTCAATCCCGTCTCGATCACACTCTAACTTCGCAAGTACTTGACTGTGCCCAGAAGCCTTCCGTCCTTGAATTAGAAATTCAGTTAGTCCAGTACCAAAGCACAATGAGTTGCTTGCAAGTCACTGAGGCGATCTCAGGTCTAAGGGACACTTATACCTATATCCCATCAGAGATATTCTCGATAGCAGAATACTCTGAAGTTGGTTACGTTCAATGATGATGTACCCTTACATCTCACCTGTATGCCATACCAGTATCTCCACACTCTTTGGTTAAGAGGACAACCAACCCATATGGCCTACAGCAACCTATGCTCGATAGAAGCTGTCGTCCTTATTAACAGCCTATCATTTGGTCGTGAACAGTTTTAAGGACTAATCGATAAATCCTCTCTTTATCGAATCTAAATAGTCCTAAGGACTTCATCATAACAACGGAGTTCATTAGAAGATGAAAGCTTATGATGAAGATGCCAAATATATTTTATTTATTAACAAATCAATTATAATACTTGGTTGCTCAACCGTCAACAGCTTGACGATTGGCTTTTTGGGACATATTTCCCAACAACTCCCACTTGTCCTAAAGCCACTCGACACAGTATCTAATACCCATCTTCGACTTGTGATTGTCGAACTCCTTTATCGCAAGGGCTTTAGTGAATGGGTCGGTTAGGTTGTCCTTTCTATCGATCTTCTGAAGGTCGACGTCACCTCGATCTACGATCTCTCAGACCAGATGAAAGTGGTGTAAAATGTGCTTCATCCGCTGGTGTGCTTTGGATTCTTTCGCCTGAGCTGTGGCACTAGTGCTGTCGCAGTAGAGCAGGACTGGACCATTGAGGGAGGGTGCTACTCCGAGCTCGGTGATGAATTTTCTTAGCCACACAGCTTCCTTCGCGACATCCGATGCTGCGATGTACTCCGCTTCACAAACAGAGTCTGCCACAGTATGCTGCTTGGAACTCTTCCAGCAGATGGCTCCACCATTCAGAGTAAAGATATAACCCGACATGCTCCTGCTGTCATCATGATCAGATTGAAAGCTGGAGTCTGTGAACCCCACAAGTTTCAGATCTGACTCACCATAAACCAACCATTGGTCCTTAGTATTTCTCAAATACTTAAGGATGGCTTTAACCACTTTTCAGTGATTTTCTCCAGGATCAGATTGGTATCTACTCACTACTCCTAGTGAGTATGCCACATCTGGTCTTGTACATATCATGACGTACATGATAGATCCCACGACTGAAGCATATGGGACTCTACTCATACGCTCTCTCTCTTCAGGAGTTGTCGGACAATCCTTCTTAGAGAGAGAAATTCCATGGCCTATCAGTAGATAGCCCTTCTTGAAATTCTCGATGCTGAACCTCTTCAGCACAGTGTCTATGTACATGGACTGGGATAACCCAAGCATCCTTTTAGATCTATCCCTATAGATCTCCATCCCTAGGATGTAGGATGCTTCACCCAAGTCCTTCATGGAGAACTGTGATGACAACCAAACTTTTATTCCCTGTAGTGTGGGGATGTCATTCCCGATTAAAAGAATGTCATCCACGTACAAGATAAGGAATACCACAACTGGACTATTTGCCCATTTATAGATGCAGGGCTCTTCTCCATTCTTAATGAAGCCATACGTTTTGATCACCTTATCAAAACGCATGTTCCAACTCCGAGAAGCTTGCTTCAGTCCATAAATGGATCTCTGAAGCTTGCATACCTTGGACTCATCTGTGGATGTAAACCCCTCAGGTTGTATCATATACACCTCTTCAGTCAGCTCTCCATTCAGGAAAGCTCTCTTTACATCCATCTACCAGATCTCATAATCCAGATGGGCAACTATTGCAAGCATTATCCGAATGGATTTGAGCATTGCCACAGGGAAAAACATCTCGTCATAGTCAATACCATAACATTGACGATACCCCTTGGCGACCAGATGGGCTTTATAGGTCTCCACCTTTCCGTCTGCACCCCTCTTCCTTTTGAAGACCCATTTACACCCAATGGATTTAACCCCTTCAGGTGGGTCAACCAATGTCCATACATCATTGACCTTCATGGACTCCATTTCGGATTTCATGGCTTCAAGCCATTTCTCGAAATCAGATCTCTGCATTGCATCCATATAGGTGATCGGATCCTCATTATTCTCATCAAGTTCGATGGGATCACCGTTTCGGACCAAGAAACCGTAGTATCTGTCTGGCTGATGCGGTACTCTACCGGATCGCCTTAATGGTGCAGGTATATTGAGCTCCGGATCTGATCTAATCATATCCGACTCAGGTTCAGCTATTGGTGTCGGTCCTTCTACCTGTTGAACTTCATCAAGTTCAACCTTAGAGGCAACGGTTCCTTCACCAAGGAACTCTTTTTCTAAAAAGATTGCCTTAAGGCTGACGAACACCTTTTGTTTATCAGCATGGTAGAAAAAATATCCTTTTGTCTCTTTGGGGTACCCTATGAATGAGCATTTGTCAGACCTAGGTCTAAGTTTGTCTGTGACTAATCGTTTGACATAGGCCGGACACCCCCAGACCCTAAGGTGTGAAAGTACTAGCTTACGCCCTGTCCATATCTCATATGGAGTCTTAATTACAGACTTACTTGAAACCCTATTTAACAGATAACAGGTCGATTCGACTGCATATCCCCAGAAGGATATCGGCATGCTAGCAAAATCCATCATGAATCGGACCATGTCTAACAGAGTCTGATTCCTCCTTTCAGACACACCATTATGCTGTGGTGTTCCTAGAGGAGTCCATTGGGAGAGAATCCCATTCTCTCCTAGATACGTGAGAAATTCACTAGAAAGGTATTCTCCTCCTCGATCAGATCGAAGAGTTTTAATACTCTTCCCAGTTTATTTTTCTACTTCACTTCGGAATCGTTTGAACATTTCAAATGAATCCGACTTATGTTTCATCAGATAGACATATCCATATCGGGATAGGTCATCCGTGAAAGTTATGAAGTAGAAATATCCACCTCTAGCACTGGTGCTCATGGGCCCGCATACATCAGTATGTACTAGGCCCAAGAGCTCAGTAGCTCTCTCACCTTTTCCAGTAAAAGGTGACTTGGTCATTTTACCAAGAAGATAAGACTCACAGGTTGGAAGTGATTCACAATCACTGACTTCGAGGATTTTCTCTTGAGTCAACCTGTTTATTCTGTTCTTGTTTATATGACCTAGCCTACAGTGCCATAAGTAGATATCTGACACACTATCTAATCTAGGGAGCTTGCCAGTTGAATAGACTACATTAACAGATTATGATAACATATACACACCATTGTTCAAATGTCCACAAAAAATAGTAACACCATTCTTAATGATATTACAAATTTGTTTCTTTATTGAAATTTCATAATCATTTTTGGCCAAAAGGCCTATAGAAATGACATTTAAAAAGAAACTGGGACAGAAATGACAATCATTAAGAACAACGATATGGGATTCAAATATAAGTTTCAAGATTTTTAATGCTAGAACTAGAACTGGTCTTCCATCTCCAACGTTCAAGAACCTCTCGCCTTGCTCGAATCTCCTACTGACCTACAACCCCTGCAATGAATTGCAAATATGGTAAGGGCTACCGGTATCCAATACCCAGTCAGTTATATCACAAATAGAGAAATTGCAAGGAGTTATCATATAAATACCTTGTCCAGCAACAACTTGCTGCTTTCTCTGCCTGTTCGGGTCTAGGGAGGCAATGTACTGGGGACAGTTCCTCTTCCAGTGCCCCCGCTTCTTGCAAAAGAAGCATTCAGCTTGACTCTTATCGGGTTTGATCTTTTTGGTCTGACACTGCACAGATGTCCCAGCCTGAACTTGCACCTTCTTCACTTTCTTCTTCTTGTTCTTCTTCCCTTTCTTAAAGGGTCGAGAACCAGAAGACGAACCTCCCACTAAGTTCATCGACTCCTTATGGAGTTGGTGATCTTTCTCAAAGTTCTGAAGCAACCCCAGTAATCCGTGGTAGTTTACTTCAGGCTTTGTCATTCTATAATGAGTGAGAAATGGGAGATAAGACTTGGGCAGCGAGTTCAGTATTGCATCTTTCCCAAGCTGCTCATGCAAGGTAAAGCCGAGCTTGCTCAATCATTTCATCAGCTCGATCATGTACAATACATGATCAGTGACAGAGGCACCATCCCGTATTTTGGCGTTGAAGATGGCACAACTAGTCTTGTGCCTCTCCACGTCATCGGGTGTGCTAAAGGTATCCTCCAACACTTGAAGCATGTCCTTTGGCTGAGCAATCTCAAATCTACGACTGAACTCGTCGCTCATGGCAGCCAGCATGATACAGCACACCGTGGTTCGGTCACTGAGCCACTTCTGGTAAGTATCTCTGACTGTTCCACGTGTATTGGTAGCTGGCTCCTCAGGTGCAGGATCCATTATCACATATAGGATCCATTCATGCTCCAGGACTATCTTCAACTTTCGATACCAGCTATCGAAGTTGGGTCCCACCAACTTATCATTGTCCAACAATGATCGGAGCGATAGGGAAGTAGCCATATTTACATAAAAGA